>NW_016160099.1:5291-22311 GCF_001687245.7 Rhagoletis zephyria | reverse complement strand
CTCCACTAACCTTACCCGTCGGCGGGAGTGGTAACCTCCGCCGAATATAAGACTAAACGCAAATGAGGTGGAAACTCCCAGGTGCGCTTCGTTTGCCGGTAGTGTGTGCCCACCAACTAGTATACCTGCCTACTAGCGACTGCCTCCTTTTACAAAATATCTCCTCGCTTTTATACTCTTCTGCGCGCAGGCAGACTGTTATTCTACAATAACAATGCTTAACTACAAATGTTAAGAAATTAACAAACTTCAACTAGCAACAATTGAATACTGAATATAGTGTTGTACAATTCAAAAAGTATATAAGTATATGTAAGTTCAATACAATTCAATTTAAACAATTCAATTTATTTAATTATTATCATTAACTCAATATAATACTTCATAAAAAAATAAATAATGTTGTGGGGACTCCAAAGCCCCTGGATTTGGGTCCTCACAGCTTTTTATTGAACTTTCTTTTCTTTTCAGGAAATATTTTGCTTTTTAAAATTTTGCATTTTCAGATATTTACACGTTTTTGCATCAATTCACCCACTTTTGTTTTTTCCACAGTGCTTTTATTTATTTTTTTTTTGTATGACGAACCACCCTAATGCTCGCTTTGAGGTGCCGCTATAGCAGAGTTGGCTGTTTTTTTTTGTTTCACAGTATATATTTTAATTTCAACTCAACTTCATTAATTTTTTTAACTTTTCAGTTGATTTTACTTGATACATTTGCGCTTTTCTTAGTTTTTTTTTGAGATTTCTTTCTATTAGAAATTTTTTTCTTCCACTACCGTTTGCTTTTTAATCCGCTCAACTACCGGCCGCTTTTATGTTCTCTTTCGACTGATTTGACTGAATTCGCCGTGTATGTACTAAACAGCTGCACAAGCACTACATAAATCGCTTGCAAGCCATCAGCTCTAATTTTAAGCACTGTACCTCTCCTTCACTCCCATAACAAAGCAACTGTTACACTCACGAAAGGTTTTGTCATACGAACGAATGCCGCACGATAGGAAAAAGAACAACAGAACAAAGCTGAAGTAGAACCAAACTGAAGCAGAAGCAAATTGAAGTAGAACAAATGCGATGCTAAAATTTTTCAAATGGAAGTACGAGTGATGCAGTGGAAGTAGCGGCGACAGCTAATCAACGAAACGTCATGCAAATTCTTGCTTTGTATAAGTGCATACCCAAATGTATGTATGTTAGAGTGGGTCATAAAAACACTCTTTTTGGAAATTCATAAACGCTACATCAGAATATTGTTATTTATGATAAAAAAAGAGACACGTATTTTTTTTATTTTGAAAAAAAATGTTTTCTTAGAGGTCGCGCTGGTCGGTTTTTTATAAAAACGCTGAAGTCTCAATTTTTTTATTTTCTTGACATGTTAAAATGCAGCTAAAAATTTGTTTTTCACAAATTAAAAATGCCGAAATTTTTGAAATTCAAAATGCCGGATCCAAAATGGCGGTCCATTTTTTTTTTTAAATGATTGGATTTATTTGCAACCCGGCACTCGAGAGTTCTTGGGGTCGCCGATTACGAATCTGAAGTAAATTCTTTTAAATTCAAAATGGCGGATCCAAAATGGCGACCAACATTAAAAAATGATTGGATTTGTTTGAAACTCTTAACCGCCATTTTGAACTTTGAAAATCTGACATCAGATTCGTAACCAGCAACCCCAGAAACCCACCGGAAACGTGTTTTAACCCTTGACAATATTTAAAACGTTCAGTATCAACGTTTTAATTTAAGTACTTTTTTTAAATTTGATCGCCATATTGGATCCGCCGTTTTGAATTAAAAAAAAAAATTACTTCAGATTCGTAATCGGCGACCACAAAAACTCTCGAGTGCCTGGTTTCGAACAAATCCAATCATTTAAAAAAAAAAATGGAACGCCATTTTGGATCCGCCATTTTGAATTTCGAAAATCTGACTTCAGATCCCTAATTAACAACCCCAGAAACCCCCTGGTAACAAGTTCTAACCCATGACAATGCGTAAATCGTTCAGTATCAATGTTTTAATTTTAGTAGTCTCTTTTCGAGAGCATATTTTCGGGCACTATGCCCATTCTAACTGCCCCAGACAGGTATGTAATTAAGGGAATGTTCCCCAATAATGCCAGAGTAATTATATGTAAAAAACAAATTTTTAGCTGCATTTTAACATGTCAAGAAAATAAAAAAATTGAGAACATCAGCGTTTTTATAAAAAACCGACCAGCGCGACCTCTAAGAAAACTTTTTTTTTTAAAAAAAAAACAGGTTTCTCTTTTTTATCACAAATAACAATAATTTGAGATAGCGTGTATGAATTTCCAAAAAAAAATTTTGAACCACTCTAATGTATATATGTACATACATATGTGACCGCGCACTTCCTATAGTAAAGTGTTTTACAAAAACAAGAGTGCAGAATTGTTATGGCCTGCTTACCTAAATGATGTGTGATATGTTTCCTTTTTTACCACGCTTTTTTTGTATTTTTTTGGCTTATGGGCTGTTTTTGCTTAGGCGTAAAAGCACATTTAGCGCATTTAGCTCTAAATGCTACTCTAAATGTACATTTATCCATACAAAATGCGTCACCTAAATGCAACTAAATGCAACTCCATTTTTGCATTGAGTCTAAATGCTAAAAGCAACCCTGTGATCTTCAAAAATTTGCACGATTCAAACATGGTTTAATGAGAAAAAGTGGCAACATTGCTTTTTTGCGTATACAGTGGCTAGCTGCGTTCCAGTAATCGCCGACAAAGATTTCATTTTTTATTTTACATTATTTGGATAAAGAAAAGTTACGCAAATTCAACATCGATGTGATGCTGATAGAAATCTGGATCGATTTGTGATCAACTCTGTTTGTTTTGTTTCCTAATTAAGTGAGGAAATTTTATTTGAGAGCACCGACAAATGAATATATACACAACTGTTCGGTTATGGTCGAAACAATTCAAGTTTTTGTATTGAATTTTTGGTTTAAAATTTATTTTTTCCTTTTCAGTAGGGTTTTTGCACATTATGTTTTCCCTGAGAATTGACCGTAATAGATACGGATCTGAATAAGTGACTGGAACACGGCTGTTTGTCAAAAGCATACGATTTCGAACTCGCGTAAATGTACATTTGCTAAATGCGGTAGCATGAAAGCTCTTCGAAAACATATGTTCGAAAGTGCTAAATGTTGCATTTTAAATGCAGCAAAAACGCTGCATTAGCATCTGCGATTTTGCCTGCTCCTAGATATATGTACGTATATATTTTGTATCTATGTATGTATTTACAAAAAAAACCACACAGTTTCAAAATATGCATTTTTATTAATTACGGTCTTGACGATGACTGCGAACTGCGTGGCTTGCGCTAACAATTGGTAATGAGTTGCTATACATACATACATGCAAATGTTCTAGTGCACTCGGTTGTCTTGCTATGATTTGCCGCTATTTTACTTCAACCCTTATTTTTGGTTTTACAATTTGCTTCAGCGTGGTTGTTGTTGTCAATTCTATACATCCATTTGATTTATTGTATAGTTTCAGGCAGGCTCTTCCTAAACTATGTATTTGTCAATGTTATTGTGGCTTATTAACATTTTTATTTTTAATATTTTTATTGAGCTTTGTACCACGATTGTTTATTTGGAAAAGTTTACGGGGTGTACATAGCTCAGTGGTTAGCGCTACTGACTTTGAACATTGATTACGCAGGTTCGATCCCTGCTGAAATCTAGAAAAAATAAGTCTGATGAGGAGATGTGGTGATCTCCGAAATAGCTGCTATAACTTCTACCGCTTAGACTCTGTTGCTTTTTCAATTTTTCTTAATAAACAATCGTGGTACAAAGCTCAATAAAAATATTAAAAATGAATTTATTATAGACAAAATACAGTGACTCACGAAGCCCCTTGGTAATTTGTTTTTAGAATTCGCAATGTTGTTCAAGTAATTTTTTGCTATTTTTGTTTGTATAAGGATATTTTTTGCGATTTTACCAAACCCATTAGGAATTCCCGTTGACTTTTTTGCGTGGTTTTGTCATTTGCCAATTGTCATTTATAAAAACTGGAGTCAATTTTTTTTAATTTTTTTTGCGAACAATAAAAATCTGTAATTACATACCTGACCATTTTTTTCTTTTAACCGACTTCCAAAAAAGGAGGAGGTTGTCAGTTCGTCGGAATATTTTTTTTCTATTATTATTATTTTTTATGTGTGGAGCCGGAGGCGGCATCGCCTTCATATTGCATAACGCGGTTCAAAACCGGCTCATTACCCCCCGAATTGATACCAACGATACATTAATTGAATCTCAAGGCTTGGCCATCAAGTCAGGAGATACGGAGCTGGAGATCGTCGATGTGTACATACCACCCGCCACCAGTTGCTCAGCTGGATACTACCCCAACATAAGTGCGCTGTTAGAGGGTGTGAACCGGGTAGTGATAGGTGACTTCAATGCGAACCACGAACTCTGGCACCCCAATCTGGGCAATGACCAACGGGGTACAATGCTCGCTGAGCAAATTGACGACTCCAAGTTCTGCACTGTGAACGATGATGCCCCCACCAGGGTCGCAGGTGACTGCTATAGCTCGCCAGATATAACTATAGCCAGCGGTGGTTTGATAAACTGCATTGGATGGCAGCCAGTGCTCACGCTCGCATCAGACCACCTGCCCATAGTAGTCACGATAAACTAGCCGAGGGATTTTATAACATCCGAGAACCGTACATTCATGAACACACGGAAGGCAAACTGGGACGGTTTCACGGAATTCACAGATCACAAATTCAATGCTCTTCCACTACCATCATGCGCGCGCATAGCAGAGCGCAATATCCGCAGGATCATCAACGCAGCAGCCGCTCGCTTCATACCAGCCAGCCGGATCGCCAAAATCCGCCCAGGCTTTGCCACTGCCGACCCCGTATAAGAGATATCAATAGGGACATTAGAAACCTGGTCAACGAACACAAGCGGAACACATGGAATGAGTATATAAAAACTGCAATCTCTCAAGCGAAGCCAGCAAACTGTGGTCTCACCTTCGGCACCACCCCCTCGTAGGATCCGTGGTCGTGCGCGTGCTTCTTTAGCCAGCAATTCATTGCACACCCAGAGAGGGACACACCCGACGCAGCGTGCTGCGTAAAGCACACAAACTCCGCCCCCGAGAGACACCACCTTGCTTTACCGAGGAGACGCAGGCAGCTGTCAACCACGCCAGGTCATCCAAGGCGTTAGGCCCAGATAGAATTTCTATGCAGAGTCTAGTACATGACCGCCGCTTTCAACTTGTCACTGTCCATCCCGATCATCCCCGAGATATGGAAAGTGGGTTGGATTATTCCCCTCCTTAAGCCAGGGAAGAAGGCGGACGCAGGAGACTCTTACAGACCCATTTCCCTCCTATCCCCAGTGGCAAAAACCATGGAAGCACTACTCCTCCCCAGCCTGACAAAGCATCTGAAGCTAGCCGAACACCAACATGCATTCCGAAAAATCAACAGCACGACAACAGCATTAAACACCATTACCACACAGATTAGCGAGGGTCTGAACCTACGTCGACCCTGTGATAGGACGGTCCCAGTCAAAGTGGGCCTGTCGAAAGCATTCAACACGGTGAACCACGCGACCCTCTGCCAAGACATCCCGGACTCGTCGATTCCAGCACGGGCCAAACGGTGGATAACCAGCTATCTGTGTGATCGTTAGTCTTCAGTCGAATTCCGAAACGCAAAGTCTAAGCCGCGTAGATTAAACAGGGGTCCCCCAAGGCGGCGTATTCTCCCCGACACTGTTTAGTCTCTATATGGCCAAACTGCCTCCGCCGCCAGCAGGAGTAAACTTGGAAAGGTACGCTGATGACTGCACTATAATGGCAACTGGCCCAAACATCGACAAACTTTGCGATCAAATAACTGACTATCTCATCGATCTTTCCAATTTCTTCACTGCTAGCAGCCACCAAATCTCCGCCGCCAAATCCACCACCACACTCTTTACAACCTGGACGACTAATCACCCTAAAACCCTAGGAGTGACGTTCGAGAGTGTTGGGCCACCAGCCCGCTATTTATTACCTCGCACTCGCTTACCCACAAATTCTCCGCTTTGGTAAAAACTCCGCACACGATGCTGGTGATTGTTCTGCTGATGGTGGAATCGCTAGTTGCCTTGTCCTGATTGTCTACTTATTAACAAAAATGGACGCCACTGCGTCTTTCGCTAGATTCCTCGCGGGTTACGTAGGCCTGGCTTCACCAATATTAATTTTTAGAAAATATTACGAACTTTTCACACGCATAACTACTTTCGCTTTTAAGTGTTTAAGAAAAGATTTGGGTTTTTTATTACAATATAAAAGTTTATATATTGAGCACGGCCGATTGATTTGAAGTACGAATCACTATTGCCTTTTACTCGTTCGTCAAAAATGACGCTTGGCCTTTCAAGAGGAAAAATAACTGTTTTTGTTATGACAGTAGTGCCAACATTATGACAGTGCTGAATAGCGCTGCCATATCAATAGGGTTACAATTACAATAGCCTCTTCTCCTTCTCCGCGAACGCCACAGCCACGCAAATCGCTAGCCGGAAGCACCTGGGGAGCCGATAAAGAAACTCTGCTCGTAACCTACAAGGCAATCAGCCGGTCAGTGACAAATTACGCGGCGCCAGTGTAGATGGCGGGGACAAGGGACACCCAGTGGAGGAATCTCCAAACTTGCCAGAACGCAGCTCTACGTACGGCTACAGGTTGTTATCTCATGTCGTCCGAGCATCACCTCCATGAAGAAAGCCAGATGCTGGCGGTAAAAGAACATAACACCATGCTGTCGATGCAATACCCCGTGGGTTGTCATCGAGAGAACCACCCCAACAACACCCGCTTCATCGGCGTAGCCAGAATGGAATTTAGGGGGGGCTCGACCCTATTAAGCTGGCATTTCAGGGTACTATTTTATATATATATAAGGAAAATTTGAAAGTTAGGGGGGGGCTCGAGCACCCCCCCTGCCCCTATCTGGCTACGCCCATGACCCGCTTCGAAACAAGCCGGACCACGACATTGACCCTACGTAGACCATCCATACGACGAAGCAAGATACAGGCCGGCGCTCAACAGCCTACACAGCGATGCGATCAGAACGAGTCTCAGCACGCACAATGACAACGTCGCCTTAGGCGGTCGACCACCACACATAGGCTCACAAGAAACAGAACTGCCGAGAGAGACCAGGTGCACCCTAGCACAACTCCGTTCGGGGTGGTGTCACGGACTCAACAGCTACCTCTCTCGGTTGAACACACAAGGGGCAAACACCTGCCCCGCATGTGGGCAACGTTCCCACTACACCCAGCACCTCTTCACATGCACCTCCAAACCTACGACCCTGACACCAAAAGCGCTCTGGATCGCACCTCTCTCGACCTCAGGCTTACAGAGTCGGAGGATGAAGACGACGATACAGGACAAAACCTGGGGTTGAGCACTGCTGCTACAACAACAACAAGATTAGCAAACGACAGTATCGTATTTATCCGTTTCTGCATCTTCTACAATTTGCCGATAACGAGAAGTGTCTCCATTGAAATGCTTATGCTCGGCTCAAAATTTGAGGGCGAGACGGCAACGCAACCATGATTGGACGACAAGTGTGCAGATAGCCATTGTCAGCTATCGAAGCGGCGCCAATGTCCCTAGTGAGCAAACCTTTAATTATTAAATCATGATATCGATGTTTTCGATACATCGATGTACTGTTAGAATCTCTATTCACAAGTAGTGATGGGCGAGTCCTTTGTAATATGTAGTTAATCAATATTGTATAAGAATAATTCACTTTACAGAATACACTCCTAGAGTAACTCTGCCACTTGATTCACTTCCCGTTTTTTTTTTGAAGACTATTTGAAGATTATTTACTTTTTGTTGGTAATTTTCCTCTTTATATACATGAATAGTTTTAGCTTTTCACTTTATAATTAAAAATTCGTATCTCTATCATACGTATTAGATGTCAAAAACGCTGATAATTGTCTCCGTGGTGTTCGCGTCCTGACAATTCATTTTGAGCAAAGTGTCGGACGTGAACATTGTATTATAATACGCATTTCGCGCTTCTTTTAGATAATTTTTATTTTTCACTTTTATTTGGTATAACTTCTTTCCACTTTTCACAATCACTTAATCACTGATTTGATTATCCCGATTTTATTTTACTACTACTACTGGTCCCTGCTCCGGGCGCCAGTTAAGGTCTGAAGGTTCTGAATAACTAAAAAAATTAAAGGGCCAACTTGCCCTGGAATTAAAAGAGGTAATTTAAACGTTATAATAAAAGTACTTTATTGATATAAATAAATAAGCCTAATTGACTATAGTAACACCCCGATGCAACTGCCGCTACTCCGAGTTCTGCCGCCCTTTATAGCCTGTTCCGCTGCCGTTGTTCTATAGCCAGACATAGGCGACGTCAGTGAGCCGCCTTGGCCTTGAATTCCCACAGGTAACTTGGAATATGCAACACACTGATTTCACAACCGTGTGTAATGAAATTCTGCTGACACCGCTGCAATGCCTAATGCATTGGCTCCGTTGTACTAATGGTTGCGTAAGCATTAGCCAGAGGTACTAACTGTGCCCGACGGTTCCCATAGGTGTCTGATAGCGTTGCACAATATTGCTATTGCATGATATGATGAAATGCACTTGGCCTTGACAAAGGTGTAGGATGTCAATTATGTTGTGAACCATAATTATGCTGACATGGCGCACGTGTATTGCTGGACTGTGGGAATGCAACATGTTGGGTGACGGCCGATGTGTTAACTCCTCCCCCTTTAAAGATCTGCGTCCCGCAGATTAGGTGGACGTTCCTCGGTTTTTGAATTAGCCTTGTTGCCAATGTTCAATGCAGGTAGGTGTATCTTCGCCGTAATCCTTCTCCAAATGTGCCAAAGGGATAACATTAGTATGACTAACACCAAACCTTCGGTGAATGCAAACCAATTGGTTTTCTCCTTGAGGTATCCCAGGAGCTTGATATTATGAGCTGTCATCCCGTGTATTAGGTTAAGGTTCATTACCACACTGCGGTTGGTGACGCTGGCCAAGATTGGTGGAAGCACCTGTACTCCTGATCTACTAGTACTCGAGAAGTTTTTGCCATTGATTGCTACGGTTTCATTGTCCATCTGGAGGATATAAGAACCATTATGTATTTGAATTGTTACCTGATTTTACAATCCCTATAAAATTGTCAAGGAAAATGGTATCATCCTTGATGATTTCAACAGTGGAATCGTTACAGGTAGCGTAAGTACAACATGTTTGTCCTGCCTTGAGAAGACGAGTAAGGCAACTAGATTCTGGTAGCAGGTCGAGTGATTTCCCTTCGCAGATAATAGGAGCAGATAATTGAAAGCAGTGTTCCTTGATGCCGAATGTCTGATGTTTATTGGTCAGGATTGTTTGATATGCCAATTCCACTCGGACGCCGTTCTGTATGTTAGCTCTTTCGATCAGGCGATTAAATCTAGATTCTGTGACCTTTGGTAGGGACAACACGTATAAGAGGAGTGTGTTGTTGGTGTAGATCGATGGTTTGCTATATTCAATGGCTTCGATGGCGTTGCTGTATGGAAGAACGTCGATCTCACTGACAAGCTGGTTAACTTCCTCTATATTCAGAAGATTGGTGTTGACGACTCCTGCCTTAGCCGTCTGACAAGCACGGATCAGTTCGTTGACGTCTTCGTTCAGGATAAAGATTTTATGCTGGACTTTTTGAGAAATCCTGTCCAAGTTCCTCTTGTTGATCACATCATTGGTGGCGACCACAATGCCATTGAGCCTCTGCAATCACTGATTAGTTTTCTTAAAAATTTCATCATTCACCTTGTAGTGCTGCTCGTTGTTTTTATTAAGGGAATTTTCGTTTCGGAGGACCTCATCCCAGTCCGTAGCATCAGGTGAGCCAGCAATCCATTTCCAAGCTGACCCAATCCAGTTAATTGAACGTTTTAATCTAGCCGTCTCGTGACCTCCTAGTTCGTTTAAACGTGTGCGGATTCTGCGTAGCTGGAATAGTAGTACCTCTGTAGATGCTGTTGTTTCGTTTAAGGTAGTTATTGCCCACTCGAGCTGATTTGTTGCCAGTTCGTATCGTTCCAAATTTACCACATGAATTAGCTTGAAGTGTCCATCGATGATCCATCCATACCCATCTCGTATGGTTACTAGGGGTGAGTCTATCTTGAATAGGTCATATGAATGCGCAATGGCGCAGATGCACGTGCTACGGATTAGATTAATACATTAGTCTACTAATGGTTTATTACCCATACCCACGTTATAATAGTGACTCTATACAATTCAAAGTCTTAATTCTAAAATTCGTCTTAGCCATATCCTTTTTACATTATTATATTTTTTATTCTACTCAAAGTCTTAATTCTAAATTTCGTCTTAATCATATCCTTTTCCTCTTAACTATTCTACTCATTTAACTAGTTATCTAACTTTATGTTTTTAATTAACCTAAGATCCTTATTCTAGTTTTGAGTTGCATGGGGTGAGTAGTGATAGAATTGAGAGATTTGCATGTTTTTTTGTTATTGTTTATTTTCTTTGGGAACCCAGTAGTGAAGTAGTTAGTTATGTTAATTGCTAATTAATTAGTGGTAAGTGATTAATGCGAAAAATGAAAGTTAGTTCTAGTAGTAAATTTCATGCAATCTTTTTTCCCAGTTTTTTGTGAGAATTCACTTTTCCTCTTTTTTATTTTTTTATTTATTTTTTGTTTGTTTTGCATTTGTATTGGCATCATATTTGCATTTTTTTTATTCTTCGTTCAATTTTTTATTTTTTGGCGCTTTCGCGCGAGATGTATTCTTGTATATATTTGTTACTTTTGCGTACTTATTTAGCAGAATGTGTATTTATGGTATTTTGCATCGGACTATAGGTATTATTTGTCTATGGAAGGCCCGCGTTGGTCCCTTTTAGTCATAAGCGTTTATAATTGCAAGTGACCTACTCATGGCACGGGTGGCTTCACGCAAATAAGCAGAAGACTACCGTGGGGGAGTTGAACCACCTCGAATCTGCCATCTCACACCACTGAGCGAGGTGGAATTGAACCACTATGACTTCATCGACTACAAACGCATAAACGCTTGTATTCCGAACCGCCGGATTTTAGTAATCTTAAGCTTCTTATTAACCTTTTGTCTAATGTTATCTTACACATTTTTTATATCTGCTTTGTGGAATTTTTTCCCACTTTCAATTACTATTGTCGCATTTCTATTTTCTGCGATTGTTTCTTTTTTAAATAGAGGCTTTTGTTTCCCCTTTATTTGTCTGTTTGCTATGAACAGAGTATCGCCACTATTATATTCTTTGGGCGGCGAGCGTTTTGAATTGATCCTTGCATTTCTAGCTTCTTGCTCATGTAGTAACAAAGCTTTGATATTCTCATGCGTTTGATCCCTAAAGTCCCTTAAGCCTTGGTCGTTTACCCTAGCTGTTCTGTTAAAGAATATATCTACCGGTTTCCTTTTTGTTATGGAATGGATGGTATTGTTGTACCTATCTACGACTATCGCTACCCTCTCTTTGGGAGTCATCCTAGGAAAGTCGTTAGATATGCACCGATAAATTTCAATCAAGGTTGAATGTAACCTTTCTACCTGGCCATTGGCTTCACTCCGTTGTGTGGGCGTCTGGTAAATTTCAATCCCGAGAGATCTAATGTAATTGAGAACGAGTGGAGTTAGGAATCCCCTCTCATTGTCCATGACCAAGATTTTTGGCACGGAAAAATAATGTAAAACTTCAGTGAGTTTCCTTCGGATATAAATGGACGACTGATTTTCGATAGCGAATAATTTTGCGAATTTTGAAAACTTGTCTACACAGCTCAGAAACTTCTGTTTTCCAATCTCAAAAATATCCATGTGAATGATCTCGCATGGGTAGCTGGAAATCGGTGTCGGCTGTAGGTGAGGCTTAGCCGGATGCCTGCATATTTATTAAGCTTACACACTTCGCACGCCTAACATAATGCCCTAATTTGTTTTGACATACCTGGAAAGTAGTACTTTTCTAGAATCTGCTCTCTATTTTCCTTCGGATTCCTGTGGGCTCTGCGATGCTCTTCCTCGATTATATCGAAAATTCTATCAGGGATGGTCACGTCTACCACTAGGCGCTGAGTTATCCTGATCCTATACCAGTGGAAATTATTAGCATAGACGTTTTGCAATAATTGGAGAAATTCCTCAGGAATTTTTATGCCATTTATAACATTAGGATTAAGGCATTCTTTGAGAATTGGAATAACGTTTGAACTGTCGATATTTGGTAAAGAAATAAAATATCTGCGGTAGCCATGATGCTGTTGCTCATGGCATCGAGATTCCTGACCTACTATAAATATCACCTGATTCCTAAAGACGTTTATGGGGCCTCGACGTGTGGTATAAGGATGTGGCTTAAGGAACATGTTAATGGTTGGATAACTCCCTCTTGCATCAATTCGTTCACCTGTCGGTCGACCTCTTCTCTTGCAAAAAGGATAAGGATAGCTTTTGCTATAAACTGGTTCAGAAGTTGACGTTTTAATTTCTGCGCGTACGCAAGTGTCTACTAATTCCTTTCCATTAATAGATAGGAAAAGGTTGCTAGATTTACAGTATATTTTGCTTTGCTGTCTTTATGCTTAAGTGCACATTTAAGATACCTACCCCAAAATGCGCATCTGAGACATTATTTTTATCATTTATAAGGAAAGTGCTCCGATATATGCATTCAACATACCTGCCCATTGGCGATACCTGCCTTAAAAATTGTGCAACTAGTATCAATTATCAAAGAAAGTATTACGTTTACCTGCACTGGCCCTACAATTACCTAATTTTACAAACTTTTATTTATTTTGCTCATATCGCAGAACAACGAAAATGCCTATCAATTTATGTAGTTATATAGATAACTAGCTTATACCCGCGGATTTCACCCGACGTTTTTATACAAATATGTAAAATAATTTAATGATTTTATATTTTATTTCTGTGCACATTTCGTTATAGCTCGTTATTTTTTAAGCGAGTTAAGGTACTTAGGCCGTTTAAAACAATGAAATTATAAAATCTCATCTGCGCGCTAGGCATACGAAAGATATCAATCCCTCTAAGTCTACTTTAAAATGGTTCCAGTTATACGACGCGTAAACGTGTAACCTTCTTGGATGTGCCAAGGCGGGTTCTAATATTTCTAACTCAAATTTTGTAACCTGTCTTTGATAAAATACCACTTCTCATTACTGTAGCAAATGCCTCAAGAGAGCTTTAGATTATAAGGCCGAACCCGGCTCTCCCTTTTCCATTAAATGAATTTTTTTCTGTCAGTACGGCACTTATAGAATAAATCTCCATAACAAATTTAAAATACTTCCAGAGATTTTCTATCCTTCCAGAGATATGTATTAAGAAGTTTTTAGTATGTATGGGAGGCGACATGCCTTCTTTTTTAATAACTCACATTTTTTCCATGAGCAATTGATACATTTTGTATACACAACACCATACCAAGTTCCAGTATTGTTCCACAGACACTTCCAGGGATATGTGGCAAGAAAAAGTCAATTTGTACAGGAAGTGCCACGCCCCTTTTTCATATAACCCTAATCCATGATGCAATAATACAAGGTGTTATCAGTTGGCAACTTCTCGCTCTAATTCCGTCATATTGACTACCTTACGTGAAACAGTGTTACTTCTTTCACTATTCTTTGCCCATTAATATAGTTGAATGCTTTTTATTTTTTCTCAGTATACACACTTTGTTTTCTTAAAAAGGTATTTTATCTTATTTTATTTCATTTCATAACGAATATACTATAAAAAAGCAAATTTTGTTAAGGAGAAAATGTGAAATTTTATATTTTTCCCCCATATGGGGATTCATTTCTTCCCGTTTTTCTTCTCATTCTACTGAGCTAGGGTAGTGTCAAATCGAGCTGTCACAACTGATACCACCTTGTATTATTGCATCATGACCCTAATCTTCTTCCATGAATTTAGAATTGATTTTACATACCTCAGTACCAAGTCCCAGTACTCTACCATAAACAACTCTAGAGATATGCAGTATAAAACAGTAAATTTGTATGGGAGGTACCATGTCCCCTTTTCGAATAACGCATGAGTATGGAACTAATTTTGTATACACATCTCGGTGCCAAGTTCCAGTCCTCTGCTATAAACACCTCCAGAGATATGCAGCATAGAAAAGTCAATTTGCATGGGAGTTGCCACACCACCTTTTCCAATAACTCTCTTTTTTCTCCATGAGTATGGTATTAGTTTCACATACATACATACATATGTATTTCCATACCAAGTTTGAGTACTTTACCCCAAACATTTGAAGAGATATGCAATATGATACTTTGAGTCAGTATGGGAGGTGCTACGCCTCTTTTCCAAAAACGTCCATTTTTCTCCGTGAATATGAATTGTGTTTTGTTTTGTGTTGGCAAAATGTTAATCTGATTAACGATTAAAAATTAGGGATTAAAATGTTAATCGCGCTTGACGATTAAAATTAATTAGTCGTAATCAACTGTACGATTAATGATAAAAAATTTTTAATCGTTAATCGCTGGCTGCGATTACGATTAATTAATTTTAAACATTAATCGTTAATCCAATTAAAAATTAAAATCTGATTAAGATGTCTAGTTTGTCCGAATTTGAAACCAAACACCAGTTATAATAATTATTATGTGCTTTACGCTTATAGAAAGCACATGATATAAAAAAAATTATAATTATTGTTATTAGTAATACATAAACTGGGAACTTTTACAAATCTAGTTTGTAAAACGTTTGTTGGTATACACACCAAATTGCTCAGATTGATGAGGAAACCCGACTTAGCCATATCGGATTAACTTGCTTTGTGTGCACAGGAAAATTACAGCATAAATTAATTAATCACCAAATATACTTGATCAAATTAAGAGTTAATGATTAAAATTTAGTTTTTTTTGATCGCGGTTACGAATAACTTTTTAGTAAGATTAAAATTAATCATGATTAACTGTAATCAGATTGAATTTAATCGAATTAACTAATTGATTAAAACATCAATCGATTATTGCCAACATTGACTTCACATACATATCACTATACCAAGTTCCAGTTCTCTCCCACAAATACTTCCAGAGATATGTATGTAATATCATAATTTCAATTTGTATGGGAGAGGCCTTGAGCTATCGGACTTACTTTCAGTCCAAGACCATCCTTCCGAAATCCGTACTAAGTGTACCATATTTCGTTCTGATCTGGAAACTGGTTAAGGAAGTAGCCTATTTTTCAATCCAGGTCATAAACCATCTGTGAGCATAATTTAATTTTCAAACAGGTGGCAATTCTTAAAAAAGTAGCCTATTTCCTAATCTAGGCCATAAGCTATCTGTGTGCAAACTTTCATGCAAATCAGTTAAGTCATTTCCGCGTATTAATTTAATTAAACTTTTCTAATAAGTGACAACTCTTCATAAGCTATCTGCTTGCAAAATTCATGCAAATCCGTTCAGACTTCTCCGCGTATTAATCTAATTAAACTTTTTTTAGCAAGTGGCAACTCTTAAAAAAAGTAGCCTATTTCCCAATCTAGGTTATAAGCTATCTGTGTGAAAACTTCCATGCAAATCAGTTCACTCCATTCCGCTTATTTATTAAATTAAACATTTCTAACAGGTGGCAACTCTTAAAAAATAGTAGCCTACTTTCCAACCTAGGTCATAAGCTATCTGTGTGCAAAATTTCATGCAAATCCGTTTAGTTGTTTCCGCGTATTAATTTAATTAAAATTTTTTAACAGGTGGCAACTCTTAAGAAAGGTAGCCTATTTTCCAATCTAAGTCATAGGCTATCTGTGTGCAAATTTTCATGCAAATCCATTCAGACGTACCCGCATATTAAATCAATTAAACTTTTTAACAGGTGGCAACTCTTCCAAAAAATTAGCTTATTTTCCACTGTAGATCATAAGCTATCTGCTTGCAAAATTTCATGCAAATCTGTTCAGTCGTTTCCGCGTATTAATTTAATTAAACTTGTTTAACAGGAGGCAACTCTTAAGAAGAGTAGCCTATTTTCCAATCTAAGGCATAAGCTATCTGTGTGCAAATTTTCATGCAAATCCATTCAGTCGTTCCCTTATATTAAATAAATTAAACTTTTTTAACGGGTGGCAACTCTTAAAAAAAAAATAGCCTATTAACCAATCTGGCCCATAAGCTACTTGCGTACAAAAATTGATGCAACTCCGTTCAGTCGTTTCCGCGTGATGATTTCCCAAACATCCAAACATACAAACTTTCACATTTATAATATTAGTAAGATAAGATAAGATAAGATACCATTCGAAAAAAATTTCGCTTGCATTATTTTCTACGTGATAAGTGCTTCTCCATTATTTGGTTTCATAGGGATTCGGATACCTTCCTCATTGAAGTAGTAAAGAAAATTCGCTTAAGTGCCTTCTTCGGTTAGGTGCACAAGTTTTTCGTGCAAAGAAGGATGTGCAGCTAAGCAAAATATACTGTAGCTACTAGTTTGTTCACTTTTTCCTCCGTTTCAACAGGGATGTCCTTAGACAAGATATAATTCACTTGGGTGGATACGCGAGCCTTCAGCGGGATTTTAAATTCGTTAACCTTTAGAATATTGCTATAAATATAATAATATATAAATCTTACTAATATTATAAATGTGAAAGTTTGTATGTTTGGATGTTTGGGAAATCATCACGGGGAAACGACTAAACGGATTTGCAAGAAGTTTTGTACGCAGACAGCCTATGCGCCAGATTGGTTAATAGGCTATTCTTTTAAGAGTTGCCACCTGGTTAAAAGTTTAATTTATTTAATATGCGGGAACGACTGAAAGGATTTGCATGAAAATTTGCAAACAGATAGGTTATG
>NW_016160099.1:0-2308 GCF_001687245.7 Rhagoletis zephyria | reverse complement strand
TAATCTAAAGCTCTCTTGAGGCATTTGCTACAGTAATGAGAAGTGGTATTTTATCAAGGCCAGGTTACTAAATTTGAGTTGGAAATATTAGAACCCGCCGTGGCACCTCCAAGAAGGTTACACATTCACGCGTCATATACCTGGAACCATTTTAAGGCAAACTTAGAGAGATTGATATCTTTCGTATGCCTAGCGCGCAGACGAGATTTTATAATTTCATAGTTTTAAACGACCTAAATACCTTAACTCGCTTAACTCGCTTAAAAAATAACGAGCAATAACAAAATGGGCACAGAAATAAAATCTAACATCATTAAATTATTTTTCATATTTGTATAAAAGTGCGGGGTGAAACCCGCGGGTAAAAGCTAGTAATATATAATTCCGTCAAATGAGGTTAATCCTGGGAGCACAAAGAAGGTTACGTCAGAGTCAACGATTATATCCTTAAACAAATTCAAACTTATTTTTTTCTGTATCGGGATACTTCCGCCTGATGATCTTACGGTAAAGGATCTGTCGACTGGTTTGCCTTGCTTGACGACCGTTTGCGTAATCAAGTTTTTATTGGCACCAGTGTCGATAAGAAAATCTAAGGTGCGGCCGTCAGGGAGTACGTACTCTAAGTAAGGCACGCTAGATGACCGTTGGATAAAAAATTCTCCTCCTGTGCCTCCTGTGAAGTCTGCAAGTAGTTAGTCACTTCGTCATTGTTATCGTCCGTCTCTATGTTGAACAGCTTTTGCTGTTTTCGCGGAAGATTATCTGATCTTGCACCTCGTTTAAAGGGGTTCGGTCTATTCATGTAGTTCACTTTGCGCGATTGGACCGACTGGTCCACGTCCATCTTCTCGACGGGTGGCTGAGAGGTTGACGGAGGATCTCGCCTAGGAGNTTTTGCGCGATTGGACCGACTCGTCCACGTCCATCTTCTCGACGGGTGGCTGAGAAGTTGACGGAGGATCTCGCCTAGGAGTAGTGTGTCCAACTCGTTTTTCAAAGGGATATCGTCGCCCTTGGGGACGCCATGTTGTCCTGGGTGGAAGTGGAGGCGCCTTGTGACCATCCAAACCATGCATGCGATCTGGCATGGTATTCATCGGTGCGACAATACGGTTATTAAACCGTGCAGTGTGTACCGTGTAGTTCCTCAAATTTGTATTCTGTATCTCGAGGCACCTTGAGTATGCCTCAGGTAGATTCTTAGGACGCTGAACCAGGAGCATCTTTGAAAGNCGTGTAGTTCCTCAAATTTGTATTCTGTATCTCGAGGCACCTTGAGTATGCCTAAGGTAGATTCTCAGGACGCCGAACCAGGAGCATCTTTGAAAGATCCCCATTCAATCCACGGATGAACACATCAAGCGCACGATTTCTGTACGTATCTATTAGTACCTGCACTGTCTCCTGAGAGTATTTCTCAGTTTTGAGTTTATTTATAATTAAAGCAAATTGGTGATTCACGGCTCCATAGAAGTCATCGAGCCGCGAATCCTTTTGGGAGAGTTGGTGGAGTTGGTACTTCAAGGTGCGTATGTCGCGGTTGTCGGCGTAATGGAGTGATAGACACTCCTTCATGGCAGTCCAGTCAGTGTCAAAAATGCTATAGGATATGAGGGCAGTATCGGCGGGCCCTCGTATCTTTTGTCGAATGTGCTGCAAAATCGCACGATAGATTGGCTTACCCTTTACCAGCTCGAAATCAGTAAGGATGCTCTCGACAGCATGCACCCATGACACAAACATAGTTGGATTACCGTTGAACACCTGTAGCTCCTTCACAGAGTCTGGAAGTCTCGAGAATTCCCTAAGTTCCGCCTCCGTTGCTGAAGCTCGGGGCTGAACTTGTACTTCTGCTTCCACTCCATTTAGCTGCGGAGTAGCAGCTTCTATCAAAGCGATCCTGTTTTGAAGTGTGTCAAAGCTTGATACACGCCTCTCTGTCCCATTCAGCTGGTCGATAAGTGCGTTAACTGCACCAGTCAATCTCGTTACGTTGTCCTGAAGCGAATCCATCCTGGAAATAAACAAGGAAAAATATGCAGAGGAAAAGTGGTTATTTTTACTCACAACACTGCAAGGATCATTTATTTGTCACTCGATTATTTTTTGATTAGTTTCACTTAAGCACTTTAATAGCTTTTTGATATTTTGTTTACTGGCTTCTTTTAGATAGACTTTTAGCTAATTTTTATTTTTCACTTTTATTTGGTACTAGCCAATNACTTTTAGCTAATTTTTATTTTTCACTTTTATTTGGTACTAGCCAATGCCCGCTTACTTCGCGGCGCCTAATAAGAGCTTTTCG
>NW_016160098.1:64480-70379 GCF_001687245.7 Rhagoletis zephyria | reverse complement strand
ACTTGCGTTAAATTCGCAAGCGGGTTGACGACAATTTCTTTATTTCGCACTGAAATACACAATTTATTTCACTGACTGATTGCCGTTTATGGAAAGTTCTCGACGTTCCTCAGCCATCGCCTTTACACATACGTACATTTTTGCACTTGCCGCCGCAAACGTACAAGAACTGTAACTGTTTTATTGGAATTATTTGTATGTGGGACTTGCCAGCCAGGCGAAGAATTTAGCCGTATTTTATACACTGAATTAAGTAGTTTATTCGCAACTAGCATACATTTCATGTTTTTATTTGCCGTTTATAAAGAACCTGCCGTTTCGTTTAATCTTGTAGTTAGCCACATTGCTTGCTTAAGTCTTCGTGCCGACGTCCATGATATGACTATGCCTTCACCAGTTTCTAAAGCCACTACATCTGCCTCAGTGGCCGACCCGCCGAAGTTAGTATCGGATTCCGGCACTGCCGCCGACATCATTGATTTGCCAAACACTCCCGAAGCCGAGGGAGTTAGTACTCGTGCCTCATCTGTCGCCCGAGCGATGTTTCAGGCTATGCAGAAACGCATCGCCACGCTTGAACGCAGTCTGAAGGTTGTCCAACAGAAAATAAGAGAACACGAGTTAGCAAACGAAGCCAATGACACAGTTCCAGCTTCTTCATCCGCAATCGCCGATCGTAACGAGTGCTGCTACCAATGTAGATGCTGTGCAGCCGCTGTTGCCACCTCATAACGCTACACGTTGCCCGATGTATACCGCCACTCGCGCCTCGCCGCCTATTTACACATCTTACACAAATGGTTCAGCTGTAACAACAGCAAATGGTATGTACCCCAGCTCGACTTTGCCTCCGCACTACGCGTTTCTTAACAGTCTTTCGTCAACGGTGCCAATTCCTGCTAACGTAGGCATCTCTGTTTCTCGTGTCTCAACGCTGGACATGGGTCGCGCAATTGCCAAAGGCGCAAACCATGTGCCACCGACGGGTGCAAACGGTTTGATAATAAATTGTTGCACGAAATTGAAAACACTATCGACGGGTCATCAAACCAGTCATTGCCGCCTCGAGATCGCAACAGACGTGTTTCCATTGCCGATCCACGTAAAACGATAAGCACGCAGACGCAGCCAGCGTCACGTATTCAGTCGCAAGGCGATACGGGTGCAGCAGTCCTTAGTTGCAGTGCAAACGTTGCCGACAGCAAGTTGTTATTTCGGATTCTGCCGGTCGTGCTGTATGGGAACTAGAAGCGCGTTGAGACGTACGCCCTTTTTGATGAAGGTTCGTCAATAACAATGCTTGACAACACACTAATTGAAGAGCTCCGGTTACGTGGCCGGACTGAACGCTTGAACCTACAGTGGTTCGGAGGACGTTCCACCCAAGAGCCAGCCGTGGTGGTAGACTTACTCATGAGCGGTGCCAATATGCAAAAGAGACATAAACTACGAAGGGTTTATGGTGTTTCAAACCTGCAGCTACCTTCTCAGAGCCTGAGTAAAGCCGATTTGCGTTGCCATGAAAAACATTTAAATAAGCTGGCAGTTCAGCCATACGCGCAAGTCAAGCCAAAGCTGTTAATCGGACTCGACCACTACCACCTTGGTTTGCCGTCAACCACAATGCAGCTAAACAAGTGTGGGCCGTTTGCCGCGAATACTGAGCTGGGATGGGTTGTGTTTGGACCAGCAACCAACTCTTATCCGACATTGCCATCATGTTTATGCGTTAACTGCCACACTGACCAATCTCTACACAATGCGGTTGCCGAATATTTCGAGACGGAAAGCTTTGGGGTTCGAGCTGCGCCTGCCATCGAGAGTGAAGCTGATATCCGTGCTCGCGAAATCTTGAGGTTCACTACGTGCCATGTTGAAGGAAGATATCAGACTGGTCTGCTCTGGAAGCGTCCCGACATACAGCTACCTGCGAGCTATGCTATGGCCTTGAGGAGATTAGCGGGTATTGAAGCAAAAATGAGGCGCGATACAAACTTTACCGCTGAATATAAGCGCATCATGAATTCCTACGTCGCAAAGAACTACGCAAGAAAGTTGTCGCCAGAAGAAGCCGCTTTAACTAACGATAGGACATGGTACTTGCCTCACTTCGCCGTCAGACATCCCAACAAGCCAGGCAAGTTACGTATGGTGTTCGACGCGGCTGCTGAGGTGGACGGTGTGTCCCTCAATTCACAGCTCATGAAGGGTCCACAGGAATATCGGCCTTTGCCTGCTTTACTATTTCACTTTCGTGAAGGAGCAATAGGCGTGTGTGGTGACATCAAAGAGATGTTCCACCAGGTGCTGGTTCAACGTGACGATAGACGTGCGCAACGATTTCTTTGGCGCAATGGTGATACCACCAGACAGCCCGAAGTGTATGAGATGCGCGTAATGACCTTTGGAGCAGCATGTTCGCCTTGCGCCGCCAACTATGTGAAGAAGATCAACGCGTTAGAGTATCGCAAAAAAGTCAGTGGTGCTGTCCAAGCCGTGAAATCGATACTGGACTACCATTATGTCGATGACTATGTCGATAGCTTCCCCACAGAAGAAGAACCAGCTGACATCACGAAACAAGTTCGAGCAATACACAAGATGGCCGGTTTCGATCTTTGCAATTTCGCGTCAAACTCGTCAAGAGTGACAGAAGCCCTTGGTGGCGACGGAGCTACCCGTCAAATAGCCAAGAAGGAAGGAGTACTGGAGGACAGAGTTCTCGGTTTGTTTTGGCAGGCATCGACCGACACCTTTGGATTTAAACTGAAGTTCAACAACGTAGACTCCAGCGTATTGAACGGAATGCGCCGTCCGACAAAGCGAGAAATCCTCAGCGTGGTCATGCCCATCTTCGGCCCGCTTGGATTTCTGAGCAATTTTGTAGTGAGTGCTAAGATACTCATGCGGGAAGTGTGGAAGCATGACATCCGGTGGGACGAACCATTGCCAAACAACGTAAACGCCGCATGGGAATGTTGTCGTAAGCAACTTTCAACGGTCGCCGAATATGTCGTTCCTCGGTACTATTTTCTAAACGGCAAACCTAAAGCTCTGCAGCTCCATGTCTTCGTCGACGCTAGCGAGGATGCCTTTACTGCGGTGGCCTACTGGAGGTCAACCAATGCCGTCGGTGAGGTGGAAGTCGCATTTATCTCCGCAAAAACCAAATGCGCGCCGATGAAGTCTTTGACGGTGCCTCGATTGGAGCTTCAGGCAGCCGTGCTGGGTACGCGTTTAATGAGCTGCGTCCGGGAGGAACACTCCTTGGACATTGATGACTGCATCATTTGGAGTGACTCCAAAACGGTAATCCAGTGGCTTCGCAGCGAACATCGGCGCTATAAGCCATTTGTGCAGCATCGGATCGCCGAGATATTAGCCGCAACTACTACCGCAAATTGGAGATGGCTACCTACCGAGGACAATGTCGCCGATGAGGCCACTCGAGCTAATAACTTTATCGACTTCAGCTCATCTGCACGTTGGACCTGCGGCCCACCATTTTTGTTACGAGAAGAGCAGGCTTGGCCGTCAGAGGGCTTCACATGCAATCATCATGAGGAAGCGGACAAGGAACTTCGCCCTAAATTCGCCCTTGCGATCGTAAGTTGTACATTTTTAGATTATAACCGATTCTCTTCATTCAGCAAACTGGTGAGGACGACAGCATGGGTCCTGAGATTCATTGACATTTGCCGCCGCCGTAATCCACCAGAACGATGCTATGGGCTGACAGCCAAAGAAGTCGAGACTGCTAAGCTTTGTTTGTGCCGTCTTGTTCAGCGTGGTGAATACGCCGAGGAGTTTCAGCAGATCGAAAGCGGCCAGGACCTACCACGCACCAGTTCGCTTATTCAACTTTCGCCTTATATTGATGAAGACGGTGTTCTTCGTGTACGAGGACGCATAGATGCTGCCAGCTGGCTCCCAATATGCTCGAGGCGCCCAATCATACTGCCGCCAAAGCATGATTTTACAAATCTGGTCACCATGCACTACCACATCAAAATGCATCATCAAAATCTAAAAGCCCCTATTTGCGAGATACGTCGCTGTTACTGGGTACCACGCCTCAGAAGTTTGCTGCGCAGTGTAGTCGCCAAATGCGCTGTATGCCGCCTAAAGAAAATCCACGCCGTGCCACCATTGATGGGTCCGCTTCCGATTGATTGGCTAACTCCCCATATCAGGCCGTTCAGCTATACGGGCCTTGATTACTTTGGACCGATAACAGTAACTGTTCGTCGCGCCAACGAAAAAAGATGGGTGGCGTGATTCACGTGCCTGACCGTCAGGGCTGTGCATTTGGAGTTGGCCCATGACCTCAGCACTGACTCATGTATAGTCGCAATGCGGAACTTTATAAATCGTCGCGGCGTTCCCGTACGCATCAGGTCCGATAATGGGAAGAACTTCGTCGGTGCTGACATGGAAGCAAAGCGCTTCAGTGAAGTATTCGATTGCGATCGCCTGCAGAGTGAGCTGTCGCAAAGGGGCGTAGAGTGGATTTTTAACTCGCCTTTCAACCCGGCAGAGGGGGGCGCTTGGGAACGGTTGGTGCAGTGCGTCAAGAGGGTACTACGACACACGTTGAAGGAAACGTCGCCACGGGAGCACACGCTCAACTGTTTCCTCATCGAGGCGGAAAATATAGTGAATTCTCGGCCGCTGACGCACTTGCCCATCGATGCCAACCAGGAGGAGCCGCTGACTCCTAATGACTTCCTTCTGGGTGAAGCCAATACACCGCAAACTCCGATTGCCAACGAAGTTCTGGAGAAGACGTGGCTTCTGCGACAACAGTGGCGTCTTGCCCCACAACTAACAGGCTAACCTAATATTCACGCACCCCGCCAATTTATTGTCGAAAATTTCTCATGCACATGCAACTTGTATGAGATCAACCGAAATTGAACGGTGTGCGTATGAAGCTAACTCAATTTCCAATTTTTGTTCTGCGTGACATTTTGATTTGACGTTTCGCTCAATGAAATCAAATGCAAACGCATGCAAGTCAATTTCGGGTGACGCAAAAAAACAAATTCGACGGCATGCGTCCCAAACGCAAGCCGCGAATATTAGGTTAGCCTGTAAGGGACCATTTTTGGAAACGATAGATAGCGGAGTACCTTCCAACATTGACACGCCGGGTTAAGTGGTGCCAGAGAACAAAACCTCTGCAGATAGATGACCTCGTCTACATATGCGATCCCAATGTATCTCGCCGGGAATGGTGCCGAGGTAAGGTGGAACGCTTGTATACGGGAGCAGATGGTGTGGTCAGACGAGTCGGCGTACGCACTTCCGGTGGATTGAAGCGACGCGCCGTCTCCAAATTGGCTGTTCTGGACGTCGAAGGTAGTGAATCAGGCTGATTCACGGGGGTGGGGATGTTGGGAACTCCTGCCTTTGACATAATTTCAATTTCATGTACTTCATTTTGGTATTTCATTTTTATTGTATTCCATTTCGATGTTCTCATTTATTTTCAAATACCTTTCATACATACATATGTTACTCTCATTATTTAGAGATACATATGTACACATATGTGTTACTAAGTGCCCTATGTATCCCATGTATTTAATTTGCCGCTAACTCTTTGCATGCACGTATGTACATATGTACATGTCCGCGGAATAGGTACGGTCAATGCAGTATTGCCTTTTTCGTTTTGTCCTTCTGTTCGTATTGATATGTACATGCATGTAGGCAAAGCATTGGAGTTGTTTGTCGCGGAGTTGTGCCTTGTAAATATGTATGTACAAATTAATGTTAGGTTTTTTGTGTACATACATACCGCAATGTGTCTTTCGCTCGATTACCGCTGCCATAATTTGGTTGATCTGCTGGCGCAAGTCAACCTCAAAGTCAGTCGTCAACCAAAGGGATCGAG
>NW_016160098.1:51590-63576 GCF_001687245.7 Rhagoletis zephyria | reverse complement strand
GGGGTTAATATGTCGTACAAAATTCATCTCTTGCATCAGCATCTTGATCAACTCGCTCAACAGTTGCCAACTGAATCTGATGAGCAAGGCGAACGTTATCACCAAACTGCGCTTCCATTTGAAATAAGGTAACTATAGAGTGTGCATATTTTGAATTCCTAGATTTTTTTAATATCTTTGTCAGAGTGCACAATTTAAACATGTTAACGATTGAAAACTATTTTCGTTTCAGGTACAGAGGAAAGAAATCTCCAGATGCAATACTCGCTGAAATTTGTTGGTGGTATAAAAACACCTTTGAGAAGAGGAACACGAGGAAAAAGAGGAAGAAGGGGAAGACAAAGATGAAATACCAGAAATATCTGTTGGACAAAATTATCGACCTTTCTGATGATGATGACGATGACTAAGATATTAGAGAGAGCAGTGATGTTGATACACAGCCGCCTGCTAAACGGCAACTGGTCAAATCATTAATTTAATTTATTTAATTTTTTTGCTTAAAACTTTTCATAACTAACATTTCAAAATTATATTTTTTTCCATACTTTTATAATTTCTTTTTCAATGTTTCTTCAAAACCAACACTGAAAAAATTGGTACATAAGAAATGAGAAGTAAATTAATATTAAGCTGGAAAACGCAAGTTTGGTATTATAATTGTTTTCTTTTCAAATTAAATTTATTGAAGAAACTGAGAAGCATATTATAGATCAAACAGAAAGCAAAAAATACTTAGTTTTGTGGAAAATATGTTCAAAAAGCATGAAAAAAAAATGTCCAACATTTTGCTTCATAAGCACTACAAAAATTATCTAAATCAATTTTTTTTTAATTTTAATTGTTGCACAGGTCTCTAGCAATAATTTGGCTTTAACATATTGAAAAAATATCAATTAGTCGACGAGTTATAGCCAAAAAACCATATAAACAGTATGCTGAAAATCGGCATTTGACTGCAAAGTTCGAAGGTCGATTAAAAAAAATTGGAACTAACATAAACAAACGCCGCGATACGGGTCTTCTAATTTAGCCTCTATTTTGACCTATTTTCACTATTCAGAGTGAGGCTCTCAGAATCGACCTAACTTTTGCTATCCTGAATTTGTTCCACAGTGTAATTCGACATCGTCTTTGGCAACCCATTTGAAGGCCATTCATAAGAGGGACAAGGAGCAGGACCTGGAAATATATGTTTATGTTGACGAACTAATAAGTGGTAATTTTCCATAGTTTATCCTCCCCAGGACCACAGATGTAGCTAATAGTGAATGTGCCGAACCAAGCCCGGGTTAAACGCAGGTTAAGGTGGTTTCCTTTATAAGTTCTTTATTGCAAAACCATAATTTGGATTTTTATGAGCCACAGCAGATTTCTCAAAAGACTCAACTGGACTTTTTATTTCAACTTTAAAGCAGCCATAGTGATTTGCAAACTCAATTGGACTTTTATGCTGCTGAGCCTCAAATTGGGCACAACGTCAATCCGCTCATATGGTGGACAAATCACTCTGGGATTTATCCGTAACTTTTTGAGATTGCTAAAAGATATCTTTCTATTCCAGCAACTTCAGCAGAATCAGAAAGAACATTTTCAAGCGCGGGTAACATTGTTACAGCACGCAGAAGTTGCTTACTTCCGCAGAATGTACATATGTTGACATTCGTATATCAAAATAAATGTTTTATGAATACTCACTAAACTAAATCAATCAAAATTACAATATGTTAACAAATAAATGTTGTTTTAATATTATTTAGTTTATTTTCGCTTCATTTGATAACAGAAAAACGTTATTTTCTATTTAAACTGTCTCAATCACAAAAAACCAATTATATGTGTCTGCAATATATAATAATATAATAATACAATATATAATATGTTTTCTTTTGACTAATGTATATGTATGTATGTATTTACAGAAAAATATATATTACAATGTATTCACTTTGAATTTTGCATATTTTGCTATAAGTCACGTATTCATCTCCATCATAATTCATGCAGTACCACACCATTTTTGGTACTATAAATATTCAAAGCCGATGAACCGCAAAACTTATGAAATATTGAACGAAGATAACTATTCGAATAGTCGAATCTGGCAAGTAATCGAATGAAAACAACTAGTCGATTATGAACGGTTAGTCCAAGTGAACGGTTAATCGATTAATGGTATTCGATTATTTTTTGAGACAACTTTTTCTATTCGATTAACCGATTAATCGGTTAGTCGATTAACAAGAGCTCTAATAAATAGTCACCCAGTTACAATTGACAAAAAGTAATACACGAACAAGTTAAATGGGCGGATTTGTAAGTATACAATTTTGAAAGTGCCCAGCGTCGTGGCGGTCCGCGGTCGCTCGCCGCCCCGCATCACACCACGTCGTGCTCGCGTCCCCCGCCCCCTCCCCTCCTTTCGCAATTATGCACTGGTGGCATTAGGCGTGTTTTATTTGAGCGCGGTAAGCTAATAGCTTAATCTGGGTCAAATAAAACGAATCTAGCTTAATTTGTCATGACTTAGTTATAAATTATGCTGGCAACACCTGATATGTGTGTGCTGGCAATACTGTATGAGTTGTAGAGGTGGGTAATGGCACAATTTTTTGTGTGTTGACACAGTAGCACATGCACACAATGAAGTGTTAACACACTGTGTTGGAACAATTGTGTTATTGCTACCTATTCAAAATCGATCAAGAAACTCCATAACAAGGCGAATTTATACATTAGGCTATATGCATAAAAACTAAGCAAATGCTTTTTCTTAAAATTTCACACCTTTTACTGGATTTGTTTAAATAAATTTAAGTCAAGCGTATGAAATTTTAAGAAAAAGAAATTGCTTAGTTTTTATGCATTCGGCCCATTATGTATACATCCGCCTTGCTCCATGACTTATCGCTCGAATTTGCTTTTTCCTTGTGTTTTGCGATTATTGGCGGCGAGAACAATCCACACAGCACAGTGTGCTATAGCCATTGCGCTGATACCGAGAGCTGAGTTTTTGGCGCTAATACTGATTTTCACAACTCAGTAACCCAATGGCGCCAGCAACACCAGAACACAGACAATACCGGGCGTCGCCAAGAACCAGCAAAGAACACACAAAGGAGAAGTGTCACTTGTAAAATGTGCAGCACAAGGTGAATTTTTACAAGGTGGTTTTGCTAGAATTAGCCGCGGTCCTTCTGAATATGAAAACTATGTGTTTGTTGTATTTTTGGGTTTTGAACTTAGGTATACTTGCGTTGTTTTTGCTCAACCGATACCACCTTGTATTAATTCACCTTGGCAATAAAGGAAATGAGCTTTAGCCTGAAGAGGCGCAGTTGCGCCAACACACTGTGCTGATTTCGGCAGTGGTGCTGGAATTAGTGTGTCAGCACCAAAAAATTTGCGCCGCTACCCAGGCCTAGTGCATTTTTCAAAAACGAGCACGGTTGTGTCAAATGATCGCCTGTTTTGCTTTGTTTACATAACCGCGTATACATACACATACACGTAAATATATACCCTGCAAACAAATGTTCCCGAAATCTTTAATACCTTGTCCCCACTGGAGCTAACCACGTAGTTATGACTGTTGAGTTGGTTATCCCGATAACCCCCTTGATTTAGCGTAGTTTCGCCATATATAAATGACAGCACTTAACCATTTCACTGAGATGGTTAAAAGCTAACCAACTCGAAACCACGTCGAAAGTCTGATACAACCCTGTGTTTTCCCCCCATCTGTCGGTCATTAGCGTTAAAATTGAAAAAATGTGTCCCCTACTTGTGTTTGGAGTTCACTAAGAAGAGATTAGATTTACTGCGATTTTTGAAAAAATTTTAAATCTACTCCTCTACTCCGCTTGATTTCAAATCGACTCCGTTTTTTTCTTTCATGTTATGCCCCTCTTAGGGCCGTTTTTTGAGTGTTCACCACCGGTTTCAGTAAAAAATTGAAAGTTAGCCAAATCTCACTGTTAAACAGTAACTCTTTCATAGCAATGCGTCAATAAAGTAACTTCATTATTTCTTTTTATGTATGGCTGTAGAAACTGGCGGATGCCGAACTTTACTTAAGTTGCTAAAAAATATATGTAGAATGAAATTTATATCAAGTAGAAAAGGTTTAGATCTTTTAGATTCTTTTAGGAATCTTTAAAGAAAAACATATGAAGCGGTTGACAAGAACTGGTAAAAAAATTTCTGTACGATTTCTTAAAGAAAATTCTTTAAAAAAAAATCTGAAACCATTCAGAATACTCTGAAATCCTGGTATGCAGAGTATACATATACATACGAATATGAATACATAAAGAAGCTGTAGTTGACACAACGAGTTCATACCAACGGTAAATGTTGTTTTTGTACGATTGATACAACCTGTAGTTGTTGAATCATGGCCTAGTGTGCTAAAAACACTGCCCAGGATGTACTTTCATATTGTGCCAAGTGTGCTACTGTGATATAATTTAATCGAAAAGTGCGCCTGTGCGTGCGTCACATTGACGAGTGTCAGCACAGTAGCACAGCACTGTGCTGTGTTACACATCTCTAACGAGTTGTCAATTTAGAAAAATCTTTAACGATGACTGACACGGGAAAAAGGTTATTTTCATAATTTTTCATAAATGAATTATTATTACTTTTTTTGTTTAATTATAGCAAGCAAAGTATGGACGAGGGCGGAGACGCTCCTTTTCCTTAAATGCTATGGGGAAAGGAAGGAAGAATTTCTTCATGCACGTAAAAAAAAATACGCATATCAAAATGTTTTGGAAGATATGATTTTCCAAGGTTTTGTGGTAAGAATTGTGCATATTTAATTTAATATTAAATTACCTACATATTTGTATTTTAGGATACAACGGTTACCACAGACGCACTTTTTGCGAAAATGCGTACGCTTTTAAAAGCCTACGAGTCTGCCAAAGACAATGAAAGGCAAACAGGAACTGCTCCTCGCACTATACTATATATGACAGAAATGGACGAAGTTTTTGGTGAGAGTTGTTTGGTTGTAAATAATCATACCATTAACCTAGGAACAGATCCTCAGGGGACATTAATAGAAACATGTAGTAAGTTGAAAGACTTTTTCGTACTGTGATATAAAATTGTAACTGAATTTTTTTTCTTTTAAAATTAGCCATCGAGCTGTTAAGAGACTCAACTAGGGTTTCGCCAATCCCTGAACCGAGCACCTCAAGTCAGTTTCAAGAACTGAGTACCTCCACGCAATCGCTGAACACACCAACGCGAAGCCACAATTTACAGCCGAGTACGCCCGCTGCGAGCACACGTGTTAGAAAAACGGCCAGGGATCGTTACTCTGAAAATAAACTTGAGCTGAAGAGAAGAAGCTGTGAGGAGAAAGAAAAATTCCATGCAGATATTCAGCGTATGTTGCAAAATTTAGAGAAGAAGCGTGATTTGCAGCTAGAGTTGGAGGAAAAAAAACTTAAAATAGAGGAGGAAAAATTAAAACTCCTACAACAATGCTGCGGAGATGATTAGAAAAGAAAAAGGTTAAATATTAAAACAGACAAAAAAGTAAAAAAAAAATTAAATATAGGCTGCATTTCTTTATTCATTCTGAACGTTTGGAATAAACTTTTTTGTTTACTTGTTCTTTAGAACGTTCCTGATGATATGTTAACGTATATTTCAAACGCATTCTGTTTATTCCGGCTGGGAAATGGGATTATCCGGAATGTATGTATAAAGAAACGCAGCCATAGTGTGGCTACTATTCAAATAGAATTCCCTGTTTATTTTTTCAACAAAACATGTTTGGATTGTAATAAAATACAATTGAATCAACTCAAGCTTAAGCTCAAACATTTCCTCTTAATAACTGAATAAATAACTCATTACGACGATCTCCACTTATGTCACTTTCGCTCACAGAGACTGGTTCTAATTCCACACTTTCATTTGCTTCAACGATGAAGGTGTCGTCGTTTTTTAATATACATATGTTATGCATAATACATGCGCTCGCCACCAAATGTGTTACAGCGCATAAATCTTTATGCTCTGTAAACTTAAGAAGTCTGCGAAAACGACCTTTGAGTAAGCCGAACGCCTTTTCTACAACAATTCTTGCCGACGAATGAATTTTGTTGAATCTGATTTGCTGTTCTGTTAGTGAACCATAATCTTTGAATACCGGAATTAAGTAATTTTTGCAAGGGTATGCCGAATCTCCAAGGATAAATGTAGAGTTTGGAAACAAATTTTCAACACTATTTTCTGCTTTCCTATAAAACGCTGACCTCTTAAGTACTCTGAAGTCATGGTAGGACCCAGGCAATAAATATCAATGAACTTCATATCGGTATCGACAATTCCCTGTAAAACTAAGCTGTAATTTCGTTTTCGATCAAAATATATATGCTTATCTATTTTTGGTGCGTTAATAGTTATATGTGTGCAGTCTATTGCACCAATGACACCAGGTACTTTCTTTCTTTGCAAAAACTTTCTCGTGGTATCTTCCACTGCTTCTCCAGTTGGCCACTTGATAAACTCGTATCCTATTGAAATGATCCACGCAACAACGCGAGGAACAATTGCCCATGCAGTGGATTTCGTTACACCAAACCAATTAGCAAGTTGTCTGTAGGTTATGGTGTTGCTTAGGTACCATATGTACATATATATCATTGTCTTTGCAGGTATTTTGGGCTTTCCAGACATTGTACGGCTGTGATTTTGATCGTTTTCACTATACCTCGCTTTAGAAATATAACACTGTTTCAGTAAAAATTTGTAAAACGGAAGAAACCCTTACTTATTAAATAATCCACTGTTTTTCGATTCAGGCGAAAATGGGACTTGAAATCGTCATCTGCATACTCATCGATAACGTCGATGAAACCGACAAATTTTGGATGCTCTACCTGTTCTTCCTCAGAATCGTCCCCCGATGAACTAGATTCAGCAGCTACATCAGCTAGTATTTCTATTATTTCTTCATCATCAGCGTAATGTATACTGGAACAACTACAGAAAAACTAGAAATTGGAAAGTATGCAAACTTGGTTTGGTTTAATTATAAAACAATACTTACTGCATCTTTAATTAAATTTGGCATTTTCAACTTACACCAGTTGTGTATATGTTTGGTTAATCCATATTTTGTCGAAGGCACAAAATTTACATGCGTTTCTTTTATATTCTATTTTTGTCTATCTTTTTTTTGTTTACATTTTTATCTGTCAAAATGGTGTATATCGTGAACGACAACTTTTTTTTGGCAATAAAGTGTGAATAATCCAACTACCGTGAATGAAAAATATTAATCAACTGGCAATGCCGCTAGTTCAATATACAAGCCAAGATAGCTTGTCACAAGCCAATATAATTATGTTGGCTAAGTCTTCCATACAAAATAAGCTAATAGCTTATGTAACTGGTCAAATAAAACACGCCTATTAAAACCGTTTAGAAAAAAGAATTATAATAAAATGACACTAGTTCACTTCTGAAACTGCTTTTTAATATCTAAGTAATGGGAATTATTGCGTTTGGTGTTATTGCATGCACCCCACGCATGGTGGAATTATACCAGGTGAAGTAATATTAGAGTGAGAAGAAAGATTTTGACACTGCCTTATTTGAAAATTTGCCTATAAAATGTGACTATAAGGCAGCGGAATGTCAGAAAATAAAGCGAGAAAGCTGTTTTATTACTTCACCTGTTTATTGCGCCATTCATCCCACCTTCTTATATGTAAACTTTTACATATTTTTACACACATGTTCGCTTCGCCTTGGTAAACGAAGTCTGCAGTTCCGAAATAGTGAAGCAAGTGATGATAATGCGGAAAATTTTAACTGAAGATAAAACTCAAAACAATATTATCTGTGTTAAATGCTGCGCTCCATGCAAACATTTTAAGCATTTTGCAGCAATATTTTCAACATATTAGAAAGCATGCAGACAAAATGCATACAAAAGCGCTATGTCCGATTTGCCGAGCAGTAATTAAAGACGACGCTTTCCCTACAGTTTGTTAGACTAAGGAAAAATATTTTGTGAATATTATTTTCTTCATATGAATTATATCACCTTTTTGGTTGAATTGTATTCTTGGAATAAACAAAGTTTTTTTCCTTCTGTCAGTAAACTGTTTTTGTTAAAAATAGTATAAATAAGCAATGGGAAATAAGGCAAAATTTGTTTTATTTCCAACCTTTGTTTTTGAATGTGTCCAACGTGGCGGCGGTCCGCGTTCGCGGAAAAGTATATAAACAAGCTTGCAAAGAGTACATTTGGTAGAACTAAGAACTGCTATAAGACTTGGTTCTGAGCGGTCCATATTTGGTAAAAGTTTAAATGCAAATACGAATTCTTGAAACTTGCGTTCGTGAAAGAAGACTTATAGCATCTTCTTTCCTCGAAATAATGTCGTGTTCTTTTCTCAGCATCTATCCATGCATATTTATAATTGGCTTAATTTACATGCATAGTTATAATTGGCTTAATTTACATGCACTTTTCATACCAAATGACTTTTTTTACATGTGTTTACTTTTAAGGAGCGAAAGAACCGTTTCATGTGTCAAATGCGTGTGAATTGGGCATTCAACATAAAATGTCAATCTATTTTCTATAAAAAGGCATTACAGAATTCCGTTTTTGAAAAATCAAAATTTTTGACTTTTGTGTACGGGGCAGTGCACTGTGCAATGGTTTCGGGAGCAGAAGTCCACGCATGCGGGGAAAGTTTTTGATCGCCATTAACTAGGGAGTGTATTGTGCATCCGGCTCAAGCAACTCATGACGTCCGGTGCTTACCTTCTTGGTAGCAACCGAAATTTCGTTTGGAAGCGAATTAATGTGAAAAGGCGAACCCCAGCAATAGGTTGTGAACTGGGATTGGGACCCGCCACGTAAAAACCACACTCCAAAGAAAAATAAAATGAACCCCCGTGTAGGGTTTATATTTGTGTTACTGTCGTTTATTGTACTGTGTTAATTTCAACTTTGTAATTTAAAAAATTTTATATTTAAATGATTTTGTAGTTCAAACATCAAAGAGAAAATTAGCTTACTTCAAATATTTTTCTTGAGCTGTAAACAACATAATTTCATTTGGAATTTTAAATTAAACCTTTTTTTTAAATAAATTTATATATTGTTAACTACAATTGGCGATCCTGCCAGGAGCTATTACGTACTGCAAGCAAGAAATCAGCAACAAAAATATTTCACTAGGAGTTACCCGTGTGCTAACAGGATTATCGTATCAGCGTGTGAAATTCCATCCTATTGTTTTACTGGTGCAAGGAGTTCAACTGTTGAAACTGCAACAAAACTCTCACTCTCAACAGCTTCAATCATCAACCACAATATGTGCAATAACTGATTTTCTCAATGTCCTCATCACAGCCAATGCAATCGAGTTCACCGCCCTACGATAAGTGAATTATGAACATTAAGAACCTGTGATATCTACTGCTGCTGCTGCATTACCTAGTGCCGATGGTTTCTTTGGCTATTGTGACAAGACATAGTCCAACTTCTTTCCGACCTCGCCGACTCACCAACAGCTAGGAGAATTCCCACAATTACCATCACAGCTTGGTATTGCACTACCCCACATCATTATTATCACTATCAGCCGAAGACGTCAAAGCATTTGAGTAGCGAAAGTGACGGTAACAACTGGCACGGTAACCAAAGGAACATCAAAGCAACCGCAGCTATAAGCAACGACCGGTCGCTGTTAATAGCAGCAATTTCAGTACACAGTGGTGAGCTGTATCTTTTTGTCTAATATTTTTGAAAATTATTTTCCCCTTTAAATTAGATATATATAATATATTTTCATTGTACCGTATATTTAAACTTGTTTCGGATAAATTGTAAACACTCCTTATAGAGATTATTTTAAGTTATCATAATGTTTCGTTCACCCCCACATGATACACACACATCTACAGGGACTAATAATTTAAATGACTCGCTTATAGATTTGCAAAACAACTCTTTTCAAGAGGAGTTGGCAAATCCTTATGCTAGTCAAAATAATAATGAGGTGTATGCAACCTCAGTCAAGCTTCCACAATTTTGGACAAGTTGTCCAGAAGCTTGGTTTGTACATACAGAAATGCAATTTAACATGAAAAACATTACACAAGATACTACAAAATATGAACACACAATCATAGCGCTTCCGCAAGAAATAATAGTTACAATATTAGATTTCATTCAAAATCCTCTGCATAACAACAAGTTTTCAGAATTAAAGAAAGTCTTAATTGAAAAGCATTCTTTAAGCGAAAATAAGAAATTAGATAAAATTTTGTCAGATTCAGATATGGGTGATCGTAAACCCTCTGAATTTTATCGGTCGCTCATATTGCTTGCAGGTTCCAATTTTAGTCAAGATATTTTAAATAAACTTTGGCTGAGAAAATTGCCAAAAAATCTTAGTGTGATATTTGCTAGTTCAAGTACCAATGATATAAATGAATTGGTGAAACTAGCTGATAATATTTGGGAAGTGATTAATAAAACCGAAATATCAGCTATGAATAGTTTTCAAAATTCTAAATCACAAGACACAATTATTGAGAATTTAGTTAAAACGACGAATCTTATGTGCGAAAATTTTCAAAAACTTTCCTTTGAATTAAATTCTATTAAGCAACAAATTAATCAAAATTCTAGATATAGATCATATAATAGGAATTGTTTTAGAAGTCCATATAGAGGTCGATCAAAATCTCGTGATAGTCAAAATTGGTTATGTAGATACCATTACAAATTTGGTGATAAGGCTCAGATATGTCAACAGCCTTGTGCTTTTTCTAAAAACAAAAATTCGTTAAACTAGAGTCATCCGTTGTTGTGGCGGCAAACAATGGAAATTTAGATATTACCACACGTCGCCTATTTATTTTTGATAAAACAAACAGACTAAATTTTTTGATTGATAGTGGAGCAGAAATTTCTATACTTCCGGTAAAAAAATTCCCTCATACAAAACGTTCTTCAGATATAATACTTACTGCAGCTCAATGGTTCAACGATTTCAACGTATGGTAAAAGATATTTAATATAAATTTAGGTTTAAGACGCGAGTTCCCATTTACGTTTCTCATAGCTGATATTGCGAAACCTATTATTGGTGCAGATTTTCTTTGCAAATACGGTCTCTTAATTGACATGAAATGCAAATGTTTAGTTGATCCAGTAACAAGTCCTTCGGTTAACACAGTTTCATGTGTTTGTAACATTTCGCTTCCAAAAATTTTCGTAGTAGAGAACAAGTATACAAGATTGTTGAAGGAGTTTCCTTCTTTGATCGCTGAACCAGATTATTCGAAACCGGTTAAACATTCTACGGTTCACAGACTTTTTACTGAAGGAAATCTGCCATTCTCTAAGCCAAGGCGCTTGGATCCGATTAAATTTAAAGTAGCCAAAACTGAATTCGATTTTTTAGTGAGGACAGGGATTTGTAGACCTTCAAATTCTTGTGTAGCATCTCCACTGCATCTTGTACCTAAAAAAGAACTGAATTACTGGCGTCCTTGTGGTGATTTTCGGAAACTTAATGTTGTGACTGTACCGGACCGTTATCCTTTACCTCATATTCAAGATTTTAACATGAATCTCAGAAATAAGTATACATTTTCGAAATTAGATTTGGTAAGGGCCTACCACCAAATTCCAATGGCAGAAGAGGATATCTATAAAACTGCAATAACGACACCTTTCGGTAGGTTTGAATTTATACGAATGCCTTTCGGACTAAGAAATTCAGCGCAAACTTTTCAAAGATTTATTAATGAAGTAGTTAGTGGTTTAGATTTTGTTTTTACATATATTGATGATCTATTGGTTGCAAGTGAAAATGAAGAACAGCATTTTAAAGATCTCCGTATACTTTTCCAACGCCTAACAGAGTACGGGTTAAATATCAAACCAAGTAAATGTACTTTCGGTGTAACAAGTGTTGACTTTTTAGGA
>NW_016160098.1:48214-50811 GCF_001687245.7 Rhagoletis zephyria | reverse complement strand
TGATCATATTCATTTAGATATTGTTGGACCTCTTCCTGTATCGAAAGGACATCGTTACATTTTTACAATAGTTGACAGGTTCACGCGTTGGCCCGAGGCATATGCATTAAAGGACATTTCAGCGGCAGTGGTTGCAAATAAATTTTTTAGAGAATATGTTTCACGTTTTGGGGTACCGTTAAAAATCACTACAGATCAGGGTACTCAGTTTATGTCAAAATTGTTTTCGGAATTAACAAAATTGGTTGGTAGTCATCACGTTACAACTTCTGCATATCATCCTCAAGGGAATGGTATGGTAGAACGGCTTCACAGGCAGTTAAAAGCTACGATAATGGCTAGAAATGGAATCAACAATTGGTATGATGAGCTGCCGATAATACTTCTGGGTTTACGATCGATGTATAAAGAAAGTATTTCAGCCACATCATCTGAGATAGTTTTTGGGCAAATTTTACGCCTACCCGGTGAACTTGTGGTTCCATCTGAAGAAAAATTTTCCCCAATTGAAGTTTTAGGCAATTGACGGGAACATTTTAAAAATGTTAAATCAAATTTAAGGCATAATCAAAATTCTTATACTGGTGTATATATACCAAAGGATTTGGAGACTTGTAAATTTGTTTTTATGCGTGTTACTAATAAAAGATCATTGCAACAACCATACGAAGGACCTTATAAGGTTGTTGAAAAAAACAAAAAATATTTCAAACTTGAAGTAGATAATGAGGTTAAAACAATTCCGATAGACAGACTAAAACCAGCAATCATTGAAACAGAACTAATACCAGAAACAAACACTAATACAATGAATAACACAACATCAAATAAGAAACGAGTTACTTTTAATTTATATAACATTAATTCTCTAGAAGGGGGAGTATTGTAGGGTTTGTATTTGTGTTACTGTCGTTTATTGTACTGTGTTAATTTCAACTTTGTAATTTAAAAAATTTTATATTTAAGTGATTTTGTAGTTCAAACATCAAAGAGAAAATTACCTCACTTCAAATATTTTTCTTGAGCTGTAAACAACATAATTTCATTTGGAATTTTAAATTAAACCTTTTTTTAAATAAATTGATATATTGTTATCTTCACCCCGGATGATCCCCCTTATTTTGATAAATTCCACGCAAACGTACAACGAACTACGATTTCAGGGCAAAAACCTGGAATGTCCGGACCCTTAATGTGGCTGGAAGATGTGCTCTGGAAGACTAAGTATATCACCGCCATTCAAGGAATGTACCGAACAGAGAAAGGTAGAAAGCTACAGCTGCCAGGTGAAGGAGAAAATTCGGCGTCGGAATTGCGGTGGGACAGAGACTCCGTCGCCAAGTAATATCGATAATCCCGGTGAATGGGTTCCTCGTCACAATCTGCATCAAAGTGTGAACCTTCAACATCTCGTTTACTTGCGCCCATTCCCGACGGAACAAAAGGACTGGGCGACCAAAAACCAATTCTATGAGCTCTTGGAACGTGCGTTCGAGCGCTGCCTACGTCACGATATTGCAGGCATGTTTCCAACTTTTTAGATGTACGATGAAACATCGATGTCTTTTTCAAAATTTGACCCTTCAAGGAATAACTGGATTCCGGATACCATGTAAAAAATAAGAGCCTGATTCGGATATCCGGTAGATTGCTGCCCTTAATATATTTTTTGGTTAAGCGAAATACTTATGACCAGATTATCTGCTTTTTCGGGCTGAACTATCCAATACGTAATTACAATACAATACAAAATGTATTTTCTGAAATCTAAATTATAAAATAATCCTGTATTAAAAACATAACTTCTCCGTCTGTAACCCTGCTTTATTGATTATTTTTGGTAAATAGAGGAGAAACGTCAAAGACAAAAGATAAACAACAATGAGAGCCACTAAGCAAAAGCGCTTGGTTGATGTATTTTTATCTTAAAAAGTTATGAAAATCGAAATATCAAGCATGGTTACATATCGCCCCGCAACTCGTATCGTCAGGTAACGCTTCATTGTTGCAATACTCTGTTACCCGCGTTTCAAAACTCTGACATCAATAAATCTAAAAACTGGGCTTATGGGGAACTAATTCGAAAATATAAATCAGTTGGCATGGAGAAACCAGTTGTATCATATGAAAAAGGTCGAACTCTAGTGAAAGCTTCTATTAACAAGTAATTTTTAGCAAAAAAAAGCTGACTTAAAAAATATATGTATATATATATGGGGCGTTCTTTGTCAGAAAAGCCACCCCCCTGCACACTTTAATTTTTGAGATAAATTAATGATTTTGGGCTTAAATTTTTTCTTAACTAATCTAGTTTTTTTATACCGTATGGCGAATTTTTATACTTTTGTGATTTATAAGCGTTTTGGTCACTTTTTTTGCCAAAGATGAGAAGGAAACAAGTAAGAAAGTCTAAGTTCGGGCGGAGCCGAACATTAAATACCCGGCGCAAGTATTAAATATATGTTTTCCACCTTACCGAAAGCTACCGCTACATGATAAGCGGGTGTATAAATATTAAGTAAACTAGCATCCTTAAATTTCGAAATATTGAAATTTCAAGCATTTCTGAAATTTACCGTTATATGAAAAGCGGCCGT
>NW_016160098.1:33981-47606 GCF_001687245.7 Rhagoletis zephyria | reverse complement strand
AATAATACTAAGGAATATCACGATGTATTACCAGAAATGGATGTTGAATTGCTAAACGAAAATAGTACAGTAAATAATACAAATAACGATTCTATAAGAAATGATAATATAGAATATAATGGACTTTCATCGGAAATTGATCTTGATAATCTAGAGAAGTTACCAGATACGTTTAATAAACTTAAATCTGCGAGAGAAATTGAACTTGAAGAATTGCTTGATGGACTGAAATTAAAGTTTTCTAGCCTTGATAAAGCGGACCCACTGAGAGTTAGAATCCTTAAGTCCTTATGGGATACCATACCTCAAAGAGTAGAATGTGCAGAGGGGGAAGATTTTTTTTACCAATTATTTCGGATGATTAGGTTTTGGCCCATTTTCGCGTTAAAGGGTTAATTTTAGAAAAAAATATCGTTTAACAAAAAATGCTTAAATTATGCTACAAAACATGGATGCGAATTTTCAGATTTTTTTGAACACTTGAATTTTGCAAAAAAAATTGCCAAATGCAAAACCAAAAATTGACATTTTGTCGCAAATTCTAAGTAAGTTTAGTTCTACGAAATTTTTTCCTAGGGTGCCTTATTATGGATAGAATAATTGTTAAGGTATTAAATTTAATATTTTTTTACCCACTTTTGCCGAAAACGGTTAACTTTTTAAAATTTCTAAAAGTTTAAAATATTTTTATTTTTTGACAAGGAATAAGATGCCCTTGTAAAAAAAAGAAAAGAAAACACCCAAATAGTTTTCTTCGCATTTTTAGTTTTTTTCGTACTCATCTTTGGCCAAAAAAGTGACCAAAACGCTTATAAATCACAAAAGTATAAAAATTCGCCATACGGCGTAAAAAACTAGATTAGTTAATAAAAAATTTAAGCCCAAAATCATTAATTTATCTCAAAAATTAAAGTGTCTTTTCTGACAAAGAACGCCCCATGTATATATTTCATGATCCAATGATCGGATCTAAACTAGATTAGTATGCGACCACCTCTGAGACACTACCTTTCCGATGCAAAACGAAATCGGTTAACGTGGTCCAAAGTTATGCGGTAACATACATAAAAAAAAATATATATTCCGACGAACTGATAACCTCCTCCTTTTTTGGAAGTCGGTTAAAAAGGGAACTCACCCGGATATTTGGCAATGATTTGAGGAAATCGCCAACGGCTTTGATGCTGGTTCCAGTTTTTGTAGTGATGTGGATAGCAAAACGATGGGTAGACAAGGCAGCGACCCACAATGGAACTACAGCCGCCAAAATTAATAAAACCCGATTAGCGAATTCTGAAATTTATTTATGCAGATTCATAGCAAAATGTCCATATAACCTAAACCAAAAACAAGTTTTGTTAAAAATTCATATTTGTAGTCAAGGGACGAGCTTACAGTAGATCCAAGTTAAAAAAAAAATTAAATTGACTAACTACAAAGAAATTTAAATTAATATTACTTGTGCGGATATATGATAAGCCAATCTGATTGGTGACCAGTTTTTTAATATACCTGTGGTCAAGCATTGATTTAAGTTTTTATATATATAGTGAAATTTATAAGAAAGTTTCACTTAAAGTTCTACATAATATTGTGAGTATGAAATTTTTCGAGCGCTTAAAACGGATATTTATAAAGGACCTAATAAGCGAGGTAAATTTTACTTAGGACAAGTAAACATTATATGTACGTGTCATATCTGTAATAGTTCCAGCTGCGAGGAACTGCGAGTTCAGCTTCTATTATTCTTTTTATAGACACACTTCCTGTAAAATTTATATAATTTTCATTGTAGAGCTGAAGGAAAAGCCTCTGATATGTATATAAAATAAATAATATGCAATATAAAATGAAAATGGATATTAATGACTCGCGAATATATTAATCATCTCTGGACGAGATCCGTTTTCGATGGCAAATGTCCTGCTTGTTTTAGCACAGCCTTTGTTATATGAAATCAAATACATGTCATGCACAAAATTTAGTATGCAGGTATTGTAAATGTTTTCATTTTATCATTTTTAAAGGAAGAAATATGAACTTCTTTAGAAATAAAATAAATGTGTCTGTTAATTTTCCCCAAAATTCATAAAATTTAGTGCGTGGCACAGTGGTCAAACAGGCAATATTTTACGCGAAAAAGGCATATTTTAAAACTGTGATAAATTAACTGGAATAGAGTCATTCTTATTCAGAAATGTCCAGCGGACTCAAAACTGATTAGTAGTTTTAATAATATCTGCTGAGCAAGCCGTTCAGTCCATTTAATTCAACGAATTTGATCGTGGCATGTTCTAACAGCTATCAGTTGATAGCTTTCTTAACAATTTTTGTATAGAAGCTTCAAATAATAATAATAATTGCTGGTTTTGATTGTTGCCAAATTATGAATACCTTAATAACACGGAATGTTTTTCAATAAATATTTTTGAAAAAAGGTATAACTAATTAGTAGGGCCAAGTAGGATCTTCATTCCTTTACCAAAAAGTAGTGCAAGGGGTCCTTTAAGGATCTACTAAAAGAAAAGCCGCGCATACTCGCGGCAAAAAGAGTGGCGGCCATTTTTAATTCACTAGACCAACTTTAGCAGCTGTTCCAAATAACATAAAGTGTATTATAATATTAAAGATTAATGTAATTAATACTATATTTAGCGTTGTATGATTTATAAAATGTGTCTTAACAAAGCTGAAGGGGTATTCCATATGTAAGTGAAACTTTGTGCCCAATTATAAAGTAACTCATTGAACATGGAATGCTCGATGAATCAATGCTAAATACATCAAGTTAACGTATTTTCGAAGAAAAAATTTAGTTGTATTATTTTATTACACTGTAAATGCACTCAAAACTTCAACATTCGAAAAGTAATTGAATACGACAATATTTCTTAATACTCTGCAGGCTCTGCAAAATCAAGTATTTACAAAGTTATAATTTTTTTGAAATGGGGAATAAATGCCTCGATCTTTCTTTGTCACCAAAGAAGCAACATGGCATTGAAGAAAAATAGGCATTTAAATTATATAATGGGATGAAATCACTACGGGTTTGCATGTCGCACCCGTGACAAAAAAGTTTTAAACTTCGTATTGCTTAGTATATACTTTAAGGATTTTTCTATAATTTCATAACTAGAGTGTTTTTATACTATGCAGCCCTATTTCATTTCTTTTATTATACTATAAGTGCCTACTTTAGAGATTTTGAAACGTTTTATCGAGTCCCGCCCGTGGCAATCACTTATAAATTTTTTCTAATAGTGCCTAACAATACAAGAAAAACAACAAGTTTAACGTTTCAAGCCTATGTTTAATGCCACAAATCTTTGATGTTCAGGTTGACTAAACACCATAATACTTTTGATGGGCTAAGCGATGTAGTAAAAAATTTCGCGTGGCTAACTCGAAAAGTTAAGGTAAACATTACTATCATAGAGACGCCAGAGAATTCTATGATGAGGGTTGCTTAACAACAATCCAAAAGTCAATACAAACAATTACCTCAAAAGTTCCAACCTAGAAAATCTAGAAGTTCGCCAAACTTATAAATTCAATCTAATAAATAGCATTTAAGTGACAAAGATATATGTATGTATCTGCGTACAAGTATTCTAATGCAGATAACTTTCCGGATTAGACATCGATACACAAGTTCTTTTCTGACGTTCTATGGTTCCACCAAAGAATAGCAAAGTTTGAGCCTGATTTGTCCATGAAATCAGTTTTCTAAAAATAACTCAACTCCAGCAACTCTTAGGGCCGGTTACTCAATGTCTGGTTAACACTAACAGCAGGTTAGACATCGCTATCGACGTGATAACCTGTAGTTAGTGGTAGCCAGACATATGTACATAGCTAGTCTGAACAAACTTGAAAATCATTAACGCACATTCGAAATTTCATTGCAATCAAATGCACCGAGCAGAAGTGTATTTGGAAATTGCATATAAAATGTCATGCGTTTGCAAATACTTAATCCATTCTCCCATGCATTTTAATACATCAATCTGGCGACTTCTAGCTTTCGTTTGGTATAACTATTGCCCCCTAAAATAGATCTTGAAGGCAGAAGAAAATCGTGAGTCTTACAATGACTCTACTGTGATAAAAGTGATCTTGTATTTTGCCTCTAACATTTATCATACCTAAGCCGTTTGATATGGATCTCACTAGAAGCTCAATTTCATGAAGAAAATCGTACGTGTCCCACCCGTGACAAAAGTTGTCCCACCCGTGATAGGAGAATTTTGATTTTTTTAATAATAAACAACTAATTGTTGTTATGTTTTGTGCTTTGTTAGGATTGGTGGTTCTTTTCTGTATAGTAAAACATCTAATTCAGATAGAAATGTTAAGTAAATTCACAGACTTTCCGTAAAATATAAGTTTTCCAAAAAGCAGTGTCTTTTTTTGTCTTACCCGTGACAGAAGAAAGAGCTCAGAATTTTCCCATATAAAATCAAGTTGGAATATTTTTCGTATTTGGTAATAACTCGTATATTAGTGAATTAGGTGTAGCTTTATCGAAATGTAGAATTTCTTAGCCTTTTATACTTAAATTTAAAAAAGAAAACCTATTTTTGATGTCCCACCCGTGACGATGGAATACCCCTGAAGTCAAATTTCAAAGATCCAATAACGAATTCAATATAGCGTCCAAGTATTTAAAAAATTAATGAATTTTCATCATCACAAATTTCAAGCTAGTTATTGAAAATTCAAAATGCAAAATCCGGTATTGCGTCTGAAATTTCCAAAAATCAAACCTGAATAACTTTATTTAAAAATGAGAAAACTGAAGTTTTGTTTATGACGAATTTCATATAAAATAAAAAAAATCTTTAAAAAAACTGTTGGACCTAGATATAATTGTTTGGGCGGAACATATAGCCGACGGCCCCAACTGTTCCTAGTTTACAAATATAATTATTGTTATATAATTTCATAATTTGATCACAAATTTATTTTAGATATGATCCCTCGTATATAATAAATAAAATTTTGCTAAACAAATATATTGTGTTACTCAACTGGATATTACAGTTGATTTCACTACTAAGATACAGTATTTTTATTATAATCGTAACATCCTTCTAATTTTTCGCGTAAAACATATCTTTTCCGACCACTGTGCACGGGGACAAAAAAATTTATATAAGGGGGTGGGTGTCATAGTAAGAAGCTCTTTATTATCTTCCAAATTGGAAAATGTTGGCGTTAACGAGCAGTGTACACCTAATTTCATCATAAAATAAGTTTTTTTTTTTTAATTTGCGCCTCTTTTTCTAGAATTGGTGGACGATAATGTCAGCCAGGGATGGGCAGATTTTTGACTCTTAAAGCAGCCAAAGAGCCAGCAAGATGTAAATCAGTTCTCAGGGTAAAGGGGGTGTAAAAAATACATTATAATCATCATATACATATATTAATAATGAGAGTCGGAGTACAAGAAATTTTCATAGGCTCTTCTTCCTCATTCATGCTGGCCTTGATGTTACCCCTCTTCTAGCTCCTAAATATGCCAAGCCGGCTCCAAAGTGCAAAAGGCTCCTGGGAGCCATTTTGTCCATCTCTGATGTAAGCCAATTTTGACGTTCTTTCAGATTTATGCTTTTATAATTAAAACCAGTGTATAATATGAATTTCGTCAAAATCGGATAACATTTACTATTTCTGCCCACAAGAGCTGTGGGCATGGTAGCGCGTCGAATTTTACCATTTTCCGCATTTCTTCATTCTTAAGTGCAGAATAGAGCTATATGCTCAGCGAATTTGTAGGACGGTTACTACTTTTGGCCGCAGCTTATATGGGGACGTCTCACTGTGTGACCGTACAAGAAAAAAGGCAGTGATTTAGAAATGGAGAAATATGTACAGCTACCTCTTACACCCAGACAAGAAGATCCTTTAATTTGGTGGAAGAATAGTCGCAAAGAATTTCAAATTTATTTTCACTTGCAATGAAGTACCTCTGCGCGCCACACAATGGGCCATATGACGAGTTTAGCCGGAAAAGAATCAAAATAGGGTTTTGATGTTTTGATAATTCCAACTTGTTAAGAAACGTCCAATTACATAAAAAAAATATCCTTTGGCGTTTGAAAGCCAACTTTATTATTTTTTTTGTTGGTCAAATTTGAAGTTTTGAAACTTGGTTTTTTGAAAAGTACAAAAATCAAATAGAAATTGTTTAAAAAGTGGTCTGTTGTTCGTTACAGTGATGCACCAAGACGCTGGAAAAAATGTATTTGGCATAGAAAACGATGCTCTTTTTTATGAAATAAAAGCAATTAATATATGATGAGGGGCGTAGCTAGAGTAATGTGTCAAAATTAAGCGTTTTCGTCAACAATTATCAACGAAGTCGAACTTTTTTGGACAATCTAAACAATGTATTGTAATGTATTTTTCTTTAAATTTTTTTGTGAAGCTCTTCATGATATCTTCTTTTATATACTACTTCAGCCAGACCTTGCACGACCTTGCAACAATGTTAAACTCCACAATATATCAAGCAGAGTCTGTAATGAAATACGAAAAAAGGGTCATACCTACCCAAGAGTTGCTTTTAAAGGGATCCTTCCCCAACAATATTTTCCTGGGAACATATTCCTATATCCTCTCCTTTAGAAGGCCCCATACAAAAATTACATTTTTTTATATAACTGGCCAATCTCAAATTTCTGTTTAAAGTGGCAAAGCTCATTAGTTTTGATATCTTCTATGTAAACAAAGTTTTCCAACCGGATTCATAGTTTAAGAGCTAACCATTGATACCTATATCGAAAATTTTGCATAATAAAAAAATAATAATAAAAGAAATATTTCCTCCTCCGGTACTGCAACCCGCAACTGCCCACACACAACTTGAGGGTTGTCAGATTTGAGGGGTCTAAGGAATCGCATCGGCAAGCGTAGATATTACTCAACGCGGAGTCCCCCAGTCCCCTCGCCGAGTCAGAGGGGGTCATCACTTATGGCTTCGAAAGGGTAGGGTCTACCAATCCGATGCCAGGAGGGATGGCTCTCAACCTCCGCAGGTGCCGACGATGGGCCAGCCCGTGGCAGAAGAAACCCCCATGAGCATGGGGGTAGAATCCGTCACGTCAGTGACGAAAAGTGCTGGGGATGCTCTCTCAACCGAGTGATCCGTCATCAGCATCGGACGGTTCTACGACAGGGCGAAGGAAGAGAGGCTTCTAGCCTCGGTCTACGAGGAAGTCGAATTGGTGTGGCTGGAGAAGACTCTAGAGGGTGAATATCCTGCAGATAAATCTCCAACACTCTAAGCCGGCGTCCGCAAATCTCCTCATCCCCCTTGAGCAAGGTGGAGCCGACGTAGTCCAGGTCCAGGAGCCGTGGCTGAGCAGTAGCGATATCTCCGAGATTAGGACGCCTAAATGTAAGCTTATGGTGCAGAAACAAGCAGGTACACCAAGATCCTGAACGGATTCAAAGCACAAATTTTACCTAATTTCAGCAATGAGGACATTGTGACGGTTAGCTTGGAGGGCGGCGCCAGAGAGCTCTGGCTCGTATCTGCATACATGGCGCATGAGGACGAGGTAGAACCACCTCCACTATTGCTGCGTGAGACCATAGCCAAAGCGAGGCGACGAAAATCCGTTATCATCATTGGATCGGATGCAAACTCGAGGCACTCGTGCTGGGGAAGCTCAGACATCAACGCGAGAGGTGAGTCACTTTTTGATTATATTCTAAGTGAGGACTTAGGTATTTGTAATAGAGGTAACGAACCGACCTTTATCACTGCTTATGGTACGATCGAAACTCGTCGGGGAATGCCTGACCTCTCTTTCAAGTGCCTAGGAATACCTCCAAATCAAGCTGATCACAGTGACATAACTGGAAATTGCAGGGCTGATGAATTGGCGAGGCAGGGACAATCGACAATCTAATTAATGTCTAAGTGTGTCTCCCTGGTGCGGGGTCTACCACAACAACCAAACCTAACTATGGGAAGTGCCACGCCCCCATTTCCAATACCTATCATTTTTCGCCGTGCCAAGTTTCAGTAGCCCAGCATAATTGGGTTTAGAGATATATCGGTTTTCACATTTTAGTATGTATGTATAATGGGGCTAACATTTCTGGATTAGAGATATGCTTCATTGAAATCGGGCGAACGATGTCCTCAAAAAAAGGGGCTCAAAATTTTTTTGTGGCGTATTTATATATAGATACCTTCAATATACCGTTTTTGCTACAAACCCTCCTCAAAGGACCTCTGTAGCCATCCAAACGATCCCCGATCAAGGTTAATTTCTTGATAGCCACTTTTTACGACAAATCCAAGCATCAGAACCAATAAAATATTTTTTTCCGACTAACTTGTGTGGGGTGGCCCACCGTGCGCCACCTTCCTCAGTGAACTTCTAAAGAGTGTTTAGTGCAACAGTTAGCGCTTATGTTGAAAATAGAAATACGTTGTTGCTCGATATTTCGGTAATGCTTCTTTTCGTAATGAAAAATAAATAATTTTTCACCTCTAATTACTAACAATTAGTAACAAATTTTATTATAAAAGTAAATAAAAAATTTTGAACTATATTTTTAAATTGAATCGTCTGTAATTGGCATCCGAATATCCGGCCGGATTCCAGCCAATATTCTGCCGGATAGTGGGATAACAGAAAAACGGCCGGATAAGCCGGATTCCGGATATATACCGGATACCCGGAACATCCGTACTACTTATGTATAAATAAGGCACCTTTTTAAAATCTTATAAAAAATATTTAATTTTTGCTGACGCATGAGTAACTAATTTGAATATAACAAATTATGGTTAATGTCTAATTGCTAATTATGGTTATGGTCTCTTCAAGGGCTCGATATCAAACATTACTTATGTATAAATGAGGCATGATTCAATAACAAAAGACTTGCTCAGAAAACAGTTTTCTCGTTCCCTCTTGAAAAAATCGGCTCCTTTAGGGCCAGTTTTTCAGTGCACGACCGTGGTTTAAACTAAGTTTAAATGCCCAATCTGGCTGGTTTAAACTAAGATCAGCCAATCAAATGTCAGCCAGCTGTTTAATTTAAACTCAGTTTACTTAATCTAATTTTAAACTGACCACATTTCCCGTTCATTGCGTAAGAATAATAATAATAAACAACTGGTACTATGTGGAATGTCATGAAGCTAGGGATGTCAGTAGCAAAAATACATCGATGTTTTTCTTTGATTTGATGCATCGAAATGCACATCGATATTGTTCGATGCATCGAAGGGCATACAGATAATGTTTTATAACAAAATATGTTATTAGCAAAACTCTACAAAATTTGAAATAAGTTCCTGCAACTGAGCGAATTATGTTTCTAACGGAACTTTTTAAAGTTACTTCTCTTTTGTGTACAATTGAAAAACTGGAATGACGGTTCAATGTACTAGAGTTGTTCAAATAACATCGATGCATCGAGTGGACTGCTATGAGGTACGAAGGTGACGTGTAATAATATCGATGGAATTAATGTGAATTTAGATATATGTACCCTGAAAGACAACTGAGTATCAAATGAGTCCCCATTTTATCATTATCACTAATTATACAAGTATTTATTAAAGTACTCATTTTTGTTCAGGCGATGGGAAAAATCTGAGCACTTTCTCCTTGTCGTTGTATTTTTTTTACCTTTTCTTACTAATTGCAAACTTTAATGGACGAAAAATATATCTGCTCTGCTCTAAAAACTAAAAAACTGCTTATTTTTGTTTTTGTAAACACATCAGTGCTAATAAATAAAGTTCTCATTTTTGCCGTTATAAACTCCTCAGCACTATAATCAAACTACTCATTTTTGTCGTTATTAACTCCTCAGCACTAATAACCAAACTACTCATTGTTGTCATTAGCAAGTCATCAGTGCTAATAAACAAACTACTCATTTTTGTCGTTATGAACTCCTCACCACTAATAACACTGTAGGTAAATTTTAAGGTTTTGAAATATCACAGCTAAACGGCCAAACACGTAAACTTAATTTTGGCTTCTAGATTACGATGGCGTTTTCAGAAAATCCGTATCACGTCAAAATTTTGAGATATTTAGGGGGGAAGTTTTAGAGTTCTGAAAGTGAATTTTTCGTCGTTTAAAACACTGTGCTCAGGTTTTGAATTTTTTTCTGGGCAAGGGTTTTGATAACGGATTTTACTTAACTGGTATCTTCTAAATTCAACGGCGTCCTCCGTTTTTTCAGATTGGCTCTAGTTTTCGAGATAAAGGTGCCTGAAAATCTGCTTAAATTTTAGGTTTTTTGTTAATAATTACCACGTTTTAAGGTTATTTTACTAAAATTTTGTACGTGACTGTATTTTGATATTACCTTATCTATTTCTGAAAATCATGGAAATCAGTTCACTATAACATATAGCTCCCATACAACTGATTGTTCAGATATGTGGTTTTGCGTTACAACTCATATTTTATTTCGTAATATTTTTTTATAATATTAGTTTATATACTATTTGGACCTAAATTTGGGTTCTATTCAATCCCGTTTTGGCATATTTTGCTAGTTTCTATTGCTCGAATGATTTTTTTAATATCCTTTGCCTCCTGCGATAGACCTGCAAAAGTCCGCCAGCATTGAATTCAATCGTTTTCCAGCGACTCGGTCCTCAAAACACATAATGGATTGGTGAAATCTCTCTCCTACCTCGTCGGTTTCTGTTGAAAGCTGTTGCATGTGGATTTTAAGCGACATGTGCACATCAAAGACGTCAAAAGATTCCATCAAGTTCGCGATAAAAATTGCATATTCTGGTGAACGATTTTTACACAGAACGTGTTTAATTAAAGCCCGAACTGCATCCCATGCAACGGCTGCTGTGCCATCAAGAATTTCCAAGAAGCCTTGATCCTTCGTTAATCTTCTGATGTCCGGCCCATTAAGAACACCTTAAGTACAAATTATAGGGTTCTTAAATCAAGATAGAGATATAATAAAATATATGAGCGAAGGTCTCTCAAATGGGCCACCCAAAATTGGACGGTCAAGATATTTTCGCACAAACCACTTTATTCGGTTTACAACCACTTGAGAGATTGTCACTCATATACAATCAAAAAACTACCTTCACTGATTTTTTCAACGGAAAGTTTGGGAAAGGCATTATTTTTCAAATATAGGAATGCAGTTTCGTTGACTCTAACCAACTGTTTGATGTAATTCTTAACAACACCAACTTTGATATGTAAATCGGGAAGCATGATTTTATTAAGCGCTATCAAGGGCTTCCTTTATTCCAACCGCATACAAGATGGGAACGGGTTTCTTGCTACTATCGCGATAGAGCAAGACTGCTTTCAAACTTCGGTTTGATGCGTCAATAAAGAGACGCCATTGTTCGGTTTTATAATCAGTAATTCCCATTTCATTCATCAGACCTGCAACATCAATGCAACAAGCCTGAGTGCCATCTTCCGATAACTTGAATTATGGCATAAACGGATCTTGTCTATGTTTGTAGGCCGTTACTTTTACTCCTGGTGCTAAAACATTCACGCTTTTCAGTTCTGATGCCAAAATCATTGCGTTGTTATGGGAGAGATTTAATCTATGCACCATGCTGTTTAGGTGTTCTTGGGATATGAAAGACGGTAAATTGTTTTCAATCGGAATGTAATCAGATCCGTAATGGCGTTGCCATAGACTGTTTGCAATCATAGACAGTTTCGAGTTCGGATGGATGATTTGGAACTTGTAATGCTTCATTATGTGCAACAGGTAAATGAGCGCTCGGTACACCGTTGTAGACGACACAAGACCGAGCTATTGAATTAAATATTTATGAGTATATGTACGTACATATATATGCATATATCGATGGTTGAGTGGAAGATCGACCTATCTCAGCTGCCGATTTAAAAACGCCCTATCTCAGCACATTTTCAATGTATTTTGAGATAGGGCGTTCTTCAACAAAATTCTGAGATAGGATGTTTTTCACTAAAATTCTGAAATAGTGCGTTCTTCAATCGAATTCTGAAGTAGGGCGTTGTTGAAAAGTTTTCTGAGATAGGGCGTTTTCGAACTGGCTGCCGAGATAGGTAGATCTTCCACTCAGCCATCGATATACAAATGTTAAGTTTGTTTGTTCGGCGGACAAAAACTAAAAAAAGTTCTGCACCATTTTTTTTTTAATTTGGACATCTGCTGCAGACTTTCCAAGGTTGGTTATACTTAGGCGTGGTACCTTCCAAACTTACAGAAACTTTTACCTATTTCATACACTCAGCGTATCGTCTTTTTGTCAACCAAAAATTCATCGCACTAATGCACGAAATACATGTGAATTAGGGAGTGTATTTATTTTGTGCAGGTTCAGATTGCAAAAAGTACCATTTATAACATGCTATTGCATTTTTATTTGAGACTAATTTACGCTGGTCTGATTTCAAAACCAATTTACCACAAACGAAACAGAACTTGTTTAATTTATTGCAATTTTAATCCTTAGGAGTTTCCGAAGACAATGATATGATGAATAAAAGTCTTTCGCAAAATTTTCGATGTTTTTTATCAATTAATATGACAGTAATCGCGCGCGTAGATTTTCGGTTTGTGTTTTTTGGTTCCCAACTTATGTGAAATAGACGCGGTATAGACCGCCGCCTATTTGAAAGCATTACTCGGTCACTTTGACTTTAACGAACAACAGCTTTCACAGTACAAAAAAGGTATTAAAAAGCCATTCGTACAACAGAAACTGCAAAAATATGCCAGAGTGGGATTGAAAAGAACCCAAATTCAGGTCCAAGCAGTATATAAGTGATAGGAGTAATCGTTGACCGTCGCCGAGAGTAGACGTGTTCTCAGTGTGTGTGGGGTGCGCGCTTTGAAACCATTCCGTTTACTTCAAACTTAAATTTAACCAAGACATATTCAACAAGTTTTATTATGAACTGTGTAATTTGCGCACAAAAAGTTGACCGTGCTGACAGTGGCAAAGTCACTTGTACTGACTGCAAGCACATATTTCATTGTGCGTGTGTCAAACTAAATCAATCCGACGTCGAGTATATGAAAGGTAGCAATGTAAAGTATCGATGCGATAAATGCAATGGTGTTCGCCGAAAGTCTATGCTTATACAGCCGGTGCCGGTTTAGACGTTCACTCCTCATCTGCAACACCTGTGAGTTTTCAGCCGCCCACCAGCATTTCTACGCGGGAAGGTGATTTGATTTCGCCAGGTATCAAGCCGTCAACGCTACAAAACCAACAGCAAGCAACGCAAGGTATACCTGATGGACAAGGGAGTGCACTACATAGGCAGCAACACACAAAAACGGCTAGCGCAAATAACAAAAGTCATCAAAACAACGACCCGTGCTTTCGAAATACTACATCAAAGCAAGAAAATAAAGTTACGGGTCAACCACCTACTGAGCACACAAATGTGAAGAATGTGAATAAGACAATAACTCTTCAGCACCTTTATGAAGAGATTCTAAGTCTGAAACGGATTAACACTGATATGCTTAAATCAGTGAGCGAGCTATCTGAAGAGAACAAGACTTTAAAAGAGAAAGTAGTAAAGCTGGAGAGTAAAATATATTGGAGAGAGCAAAAAGAACATGAGAACGTGATCGAA
>NW_016160098.1:23774-32280 GCF_001687245.7 Rhagoletis zephyria | reverse complement strand
AAAGAATGTTAAAGTTCACCTGTTCAACTTAAACCACTGTAAAATTGAAGCCTTGCTGAGGTCTATATTGTAATCTGAGCATATCATTAAATAATGTATGTAATGTAAATATAGTTTTTTTTTTTTCTCTCTTTGGAGTCTCTTGGATTTGTATCGACTCTTTGTATTGATTCTTTCTAACGTTATTACATATTTGTTTACTTTTATTTTTCAATGTTCACCCCACAAAATGTATACTATTCATTGAAATTGGCATTTAAAACTATTTTACATTGTAATATAAATAATGCCATTAACTTTTCTAATGCAGCATTGATGTACTTATTGAACGCAACATGAATTTAGAATACTGTGTTAATCTGTATGCATTAAGAAAATGAAATAAATGAAATGAAATGAAATGAAATAAACTACTATTATAAAAAAATATTACGAAATAAAATATGAGTTGTAACGCCTTGTAAAATAACCTTAAAACTGGGGTAATTATTAATAAAAAACCTAAAATTTAAGCACATTTTCAAGCACCTTTATCTCGAAAACTAGAGCCAATCTGGAAAAACGGAGGACGCCATTGAATTTAAAAGATCCCAGTTAAGTAAGATCAGTTATCAAAACCTTTGCCCAGAAAATAATTCTAAACCTGAGCACAGTGTTTTAAACGACGAAAAATTCACTTTCAGAACCCTAAAACTTCCCCCCTAAATATCTCAAAATTTTGACGTGATACGGATTTTCTGAAAACGCCATCGTAATCTAGAGGCCAAAATTAAGTTTACGTATTTGGCCGTTTAGCTGTGATATTTTTGCCTCCCTACTGTGTAATCAAACTACTCATTTTTGTCATTATAAACTCCTCAGCACTAATAACCAAACTACTCATTGTTGTCATTAGCAAGTCATCAGTGCTAATAAACAAACTACTCATTTTTGTCGTTATGAACTCCTCAGCACTAATAATCAAACTACAGTATATTTTGCTTAGCTGCACATCCTTCTTTGCACGAAAAACTTGTGCACGTAACCGAAAAAGGCACTTAAGCGAATTTTCTTTACTACTTCAATGAGGAAGGTATCCGAATCCCTATGAAACCAAATATTGGCGGAGCACTTACCATGTAGAAATTACTGCAAGCGAAATTTTTACCGAATGTTATCTAATTATCTATATAACTACACAAATTGATAGCCATTTTCGTTGTTCTGCGAGATGAGCAAAATATATAAAAGGTTGTAAAATAAGGTAATTGTAGGGCCAGTACAGGTAAACATAATACTTTCATTGATAATTGATACTAGTCGCACAATTTTGAAGGCAGTTATCGCCAATGTGCAGGTATGTTGAATGCATCTATCGGAGCAGTTTCCTTATAAATGTTAAAAATAATGCTTTTGATGCGCATTTTGGGGTAGGTATCTTAAATGTGCACTTAAGCATAGAGGCAGCAAAGCAAAATATACTGTACTCATTTTTGTCGTTATAAACTCCTCAGTTTAGCAGAAAGCAAATAAGTAGAAAATCAAAATTTTTACATTTAAAAAACTTGTATTAATACGAAACTCTTATATGTATGTACAAATAAAAAATACACGTTCTACTTATGGATATGTATAACATTGCTGGTGCCGGCGTTGAAGGTGATGTTGGTGGCTGCCTTATAGTGATGTGGCGATGTTGAAGGTGATGGCGGCGATTTTACTGGTGGAGGCGTGGAATGCTGATGGGACCGGTGTTGAAGGCATTAATGGTTGTGGAGGATATGTTGATTGATGATGACTGCAGTGATGGCGTTAAAGATTATGGTGGCGATGACAATGTTGATTTTAATTGTTGTAAGTCTGTAATAACGAGAAAATCAGTTAAAATGCACAAATAAATTAGTAATTTACATATGTTGTACATACATACCTTAAAAATAATAATGCAAAGGCAACGGGAACAAAATGAAATTTGAAATATGTATTTATAAAACTATAAAAAGTATTTATAATTTCAAATTTTTATCAAATGTGACATTTTTCATCAAAGCCTACTGTCATAAAAACTATCATATTTGTTACTCGCTTTATCGCACAGAATTCCTATAAAAGTCTAACAAATGGAAAATTTTTCACAATTGCGTAGGTGTGTGTAAATCTGTTGAATTTGGGGGGAAACTGCTCATCCATATCTTGCTGGGTTATTTCTTCCATACGAAGTATGTTCGATGATATGAAGAAAATGAGCAACACTTTCAACAAAAAAAAATTTTCCAGCTTCTTTAAACTTGCACTTTATTATACCTAAGTTGAATTGGCCACAAAACTGGATTCTCAAAATCTATCTGTTAAATCAAATTAAAAAGCTCGAAATTTTTACATGTACTAATATGTATAAGCGTGTTAAAAAAAATAAAAATAAATAAGGAGCAGAAATGAGCACCTGAGTTTTCTTTTATTCTATAGCTAATATTTTTCTACGTAAACTCCAATAGGTTTAAAAGCAGCATTCAACAGCATGTTACTGCTGCATTTAACAACTCAAATTTTGTTTAAGAATTAACGAAAAAATACATTTACATTTTTATTTCTTAAAAATTTCTGTTAAAGTATTTCTTTTCACAAATTTTGTTACGTGAGTACTTTATTAACCTTCAGACGTAGAATCCATTTGGTTTTGTCTGGTTTCCTGTTCTCTAACTATTTTTATAACTTTTCGCTTTTTATTACAATAATGTTGTGCTTGGGAGAAGGTCTCACTAGAAATGAATATAAAGAGAGGACTTAGGGTACAGATCGTTACAGTGAACAGGTTTCCCTTCTTAGGTGATCCCTTTAGTCAACTCAATGCCAAAAAAGGCCTATATAGAAACTTTATTTTCTCGAAATTTTCCACATTTTTGGAATTCGGCCGCACTGTTCACTGTGGAAAAATGTTGTTTATGCAAATGAATGTAGAAACACTGAACAGGCGCAACTTCTAGAAACACTAATCAGTCAGCGATGCATCAAAATCTGTGAAAGCATAGATACATCAAAATCTGTGAAAGATAGATTTTGTCGCTGAACTCATATCGAAAAATATGCACAGTATTTTAAAATATGTACATCTCTTGTCCTTTCACAAGCCAAACAGTGTGCTTTTTGAACACTGCATGCGAATTAATCGTAGCGCTTTCGACAGAAGCAGCATTTTGATACGAAACAAAATGGTTTTGAAAGCCAAAGTAAACACCTTTCAACTGTAGCCATTGAGTCACAATTACCCCTTGACCTTAAAAAAAACTGGTCAAAAGTAGTGTTCTTCGAAAAAAAACCATGCAAAATCCACGGGATTTATTCCAAAAGCAAAAAATGTATGTATTTTTTTATACTAGTATTATAGATTTTGAGACAAGCAACACGATTCCACTGTTCAAAATTCGAAAAAAAATTTGAACACCTTAACTTAAAAAATGCATTATTTATTGCATTTTTTCTATTTGCATGCAGCTGTGCATCCTTCACTTAATTTTATATCCCTCAAACAACAGCCAAGTTATATCTAACAATTTTAAACCAAACTCCGAAACCGCTGTACTAGTTTTTACTCCGAAATTTCGAAGTTTAACTTTAGCTCTCAAAGGGCCTAGAGATTTCTACCTTGGCTTAAATTAAAGGTCTTGAATAGCACTAAAACTTACTTGTTGTTCGAGGGATATAAAATTATGTGAAGGATGCACAGCTGCATGCAAATAAAAAAAAATTCAATCTATAATGCAAAATCAAATTGAGAGGTACAACTTTTTTTTCATTTTTTAAACAGTGGAATCGTGTTTCTCGTCTCCAAATCTATAATATTAGTATAATAAAAAATACAAAAAATGTTTTTTTTTAATATATCCGTTGGATTTTGCATCTTTTGTTCGAAGAACTCTATTTTTGACCATTTTTTTTAAGGTCAAGGAGTGATTGAGGCTCAATGCCAATATTTTTCCTTGATTTAAATTAGCTTTCAAAGCCATTTTGTTTCATATCAAAATAATGCTTCTGTCGGAAGCGCTACGATTAATTGGCATGAAGTGTTAAAAAAGCACACTCTCTGCCGTCGAGTTAGCTCGAGCATCTTATTTTTCAGTCGAGAAATGTAATTTTGAAATTTTAAAATTACTACGGTGTATTTTTCTCAAAAGCATATGACTGAAAACATATGTTTTATAAAAATATAATTCATTTATAAACAATATGTAATATAATAAAATAAAATATATATCATACTTGGGCGTACAAAATTCTTGATTCTTATTTGCCCCCCAAAATCGAGCTCACGATCCGGCCTTGCGCGCACCTGAAATACATCTTCGTCAAAAATATCGTCTATTTACCACAAATATTGAGCTAAATGTCTGCAATTTCGCACATACCATTGCTAAAGACGATAAAATCGACTAATGTAAAATTTTGTTAAAAAATTGTTTCACGTTAATAAATAACTAATGGTTAACTAGCGAAAATTAGTTAGTTGATAACTAATGATCCGAATAACTTTTTGAGCTGAAAAGTGAGAAGAACCTTTATCAAACCTTCAGAACCTAAAATACAGCAACGAAAACATCCGCACTCATAATTTGTTAGAGTCAAGCATTTTTTTTTTAACTTTTGGGGCTATGTGGGTGGGTGTTACGTTTAGGAACGGCTAACACTGTAACATGAAACACTGACGGGAATAACACAAATCAACCCGGATAGGACGACCACATTGAAACGAAAAAAAACTAAAAAAAAAGAATAACAGGAGTTAGTTCAAAACAATTCGTGGTGAAATAATAATAAGGTGTTGTCACTAAGGGGATGGTTGTCATAATTTTGGCAATTTCGGCGTACCAGCGTCACAGTAATGCCTACTCTATTTATTCCAATTTCCTTTCTCGGCAAAATAGAACAAAAAATTTAGCAGACAACAATTTTGTGAAAAAAGTGTTCGTAGGTATCACTATTTCTTTGATTCTCTTTTTCTTTGACTTTTCTTTTCAAATTTATTGTTATATTATTTATTCAATAATTGTGATTTTGTAAGTGAATTTTTGCTAAAATATACATATGTAAAGTAAACAAACCCCCCGCTGCATCCCTTTTTCGATAGTTCCGAACTAGTTCTAAATGCCACAAATAAGATCTAGTTCGTTCTGTCTCTCTTTTTCTATAGTTCCGAACCAGTTCTAAATTCGTCACTTTAGATATAGATTTCTAGTGAAAACAACTGAAAAAAAAAATTGTTTTTTAAAAGTACCACTCTTCGCCGACTTTGGTCTGGTGGGGATCTAGATAAAGACCTAGTACGGAACTAGAAATTTGATTCACTAGTCCGCGGTTTCCCTACAGGGAAAGTGTGTTGCGTATGTATGTACGTGCATGCATGCATGATTCGTGTGAGGTACAAGTGCTTGCTTGATTGTATCAAATTGTTCGAATCGATACAAAACTATGTTGCGTGTATACATATGTATATAGGGCGGGTCAATTTTTTTTTCGACACCGTTCCTAGCAGATTCGGATTCTACATAAAATTCTAAGAAAAAAAGCCCTTTAGACCATAGCTCTAAAATCAATTTCGAGCCTGCGCAATTTTAAAAGAAATTATTTTTAATTAATACTAAGTCCATAATCAGATTAATATTTACTAAAGTGTTAGGAATGTTTTTTTTTTTGTAATAAAGAATTGTGCTCGTGAGTTTTGTGATATGAAAAATTCATTTCTGATATCTATTTTTTATTTAAAGAACCGCAAGATGGCGCTTCAAAGCAAATCTACTATATATTTGGGGAAGTATGTATGTATGTATGTACCAGGTTGCAGCCTGAACGGATGTATAGAATCGAATAAAATTTTGCCAAAGTATTGCCATGACTCCTGGACCTATAATAGGGTAAAAAAATTGAAACTCGCCAAGGGGGGGAGGGGATGAGGGATACCTCCCATAGTGAAAATTTTTAATCAGCTCTAACTTCGGAATTATAGTCACATGAACTCGAAATTTGAAATGCACAGATACCTATGTTAAGTGCTTATGGAAAGATATATGTATATAAATGAGTTTGTAAAAAGGGGCGTGGCACATCTTATAGGTGTGGAATCTTTTATCAGCTATAACAGCAGGCAGTATTAGTGATCTCATTGTATTGGATTTTGAAGATTTGTTATAATTGATCAAAGTTAAATTCAAATAAATTATAGATGATATGAAGTTCACCGGTCATCTTCTAGTCTTTAATATATACTCAGTTAATATACGGATTAATATTTACTAAAGTGTTACGAACGTTATTTTTTTGATACAATAAGAAAAAAATAACTATAATTTAAAGGAATGACACACAATGGCTAGAGTCGTCGCATGTGTGTATTCTTTCATATACATATATATGGGCCGTTCTTACGGTTAATATATTTTTCATCCACTCGCTTATTCCTTACCGAAAATTTTAAATAACAATTTAACAAGTTTTAACCGCTGATACAGTACAGGTAGCAGTTTAAAATGGGTAACTGGGTAAACTTTATAAAGAAAACATATTTGCGAGTATGGCTTTTAGTTTTTACCGCGCAGGTAGGTGGCAGGCCTATAGAGAATATTTCTTAATCAATAATTTTTCAAATACTTTTCGCTCGACACCTATATTATAATACATACTTTATCTTATTAACTTAATTGAATTAAATTTTCGAAATTGGTGGCAACTCGACTCAAAAATATTTTCAGTAGTAAGCCTTCTTAAACCCTTTTAATTTGATATCCATATTGCAATATTTAATTTATCTTATCAATTTTATTTAACTAAATTTTTAAACAGGTGGCAACCCCCCTCAAAAATATTTTTGCCTGTAAGCCTTCATAACCTCTTTCTTTTGACACCCATATTGCAATATCTAATTTATGTAATAAATTTACTTATATTGGGATTTTTAAACAGGTGGCAACTCTCTATTTTTTCTGGTTTTAACAATCCGGATATTATAAAAAACAAACTAAAAGAATAAAAATATTCAAATCGGTCAAGCTGTTTTCAAGTCTTAGCGAGGCTAACGGACAGCAATCGAAATTGACTTTAGAGCTATGGTCTGGAGGAATTTTTTTCTTAGAATTTTATGAAGAATCCGAATATGCTAGGAATAATGTCGAAAAAAATCGATCCATACAAATTGACCCGCCCTAATGTACATGTATGTATATGTATGAACGAACATTTCCTTACGCTGCAAGAATCGTTGCGATGATTCTTGTGAGGTAAAAGTGCAATACAACATATTGTGCGGTAACGAAACTGTATCGATACTGAAGTGTGTTGCGTGTGTTTTTACGTACATGCATGCATGATTCGTGTGAGGTACAAGCAGGGATGGAATTTCAAAATTTCAAAATGTGCCTAATGGTCTTCAAAAATTGTGCCGAAAAGAATATGAAAGTGCGACAAAATTAAATTTCTTTTATAATAATTATTTCTCAAAATAAAAATTATTAATTAACTAAATTATTACAGTAAATCACTTTTATGAGGGAGTCTTTATAAGCGGCATACACGGTGCGTCTGAGTCCCGAGTCGGTTTGGATGTGTTAAGTAAAAATAAATATGTGTTAGTTACACCGACATGACTCTCGAAAGGCGAGTGAACACGTACACAGTTGACTCGCGAGTCAGCCGCACCGTCTATGTTGCCTATTAGACATAAAACATAAATTCATAGTAAAATTACACAGAATTCCAATTACGGAAGGGAAATACACCGAAGTACAGCTATCCTGACATTATTACACTCATATGTATGTACCTATATGCGAAATAATGGCAGTAAGACATTTTGACCAGTTTTGCCTATTATGTTCATTGATTATTTTTTAGTTGATTTTAAATAAAAGTCTAATTCATAATTTAATAAGCACAATAAATGTACACAAATCGGCATTTCAAACTTTGTACAAAAATTATAAAAACTCAGCAGGTTTTCTCAACAAAATACTTTGAATTCAGAATTTTTAGGAAGATTCCAAGTTTTCGATGTTATGCATTTTTTGCATATAAAGTGTGTTCGAAATTTTTTTAAATGGATCAAAATATATGACACCGTCAGGAAAAATATCAACAATTATCGAAATATTGCAGAAACTGGCACTTTCATTTAATGAACTATAAAACTGCGCACTTAGAATCTTTTTTTTTTACCTAGCTCTTACATTTTTCATGGAAACTGAGATTGAAACTGCAAAATTTGATATTCAGAAGTAGTTCCAATACTGAGTAGTTATTTTATTATTTATACAGGGCGTTTTCCTAATAATATTAAAGACTTCAAGGCTTCATTCTATGGCTTAATTCATGGCAAATAAGATTCCCTATATCTCTCTTACGCAAACCCTCTAGGAATGGCAGCTACTTTCATTTTGGTCCTTTTTGACTACAAAATGTTTTTTTAAATTGATTATATCTTTTGGTGTGGATGTCACACGCTTAAAAAATTTGATTCATTCAAGACGACATTAAATACTCAAAA
>NW_016160098.1:9084-22498 GCF_001687245.7 Rhagoletis zephyria | reverse complement strand
AAAAAATATATTTTTCCATTTTTTTTTTTTTTTTTTTTTTGTATTTAATATAAGTTTTAATGTTATAAATATAATTTTGTATATTATATTATAATATAATATAGTGTATAAAAATAAGTAATTTTTGTAATAAAATTAAATTTAATAGTAGATAATTAAATATGCCAATATATCCATTTCCGAGAGTTAAAAGATCAATACGTTAGCTCAACTAGTAGATGATAATAAAAGGGTGGCCTTAACATATATCTATATAAATGTGGAACGTCAGATTATTTTAATTATCTAATAAATGTAACAGAATGTTTATAGATCTATGAATCTTAGGGTACAATTGGGAATTAATTAGTCCCAATTAGTCTCATATGGGTACTAATGGAAGTCAATTAGTCTCGATTCATCGCTTATGGGTATAATTGGTGATCAATTAGTCCCCAACCCATCTCTAACGGGTACTATTATCGATTTAATGATATGTACCCACTTAGTCAATGAAATTTCATGTGCGGCGTTGGCACACAGAGAGAGTATTCGCCTAACAAAACTGAGCACCCCGGTTCGAATCTTAGCTGGCGCAAATTTTTATTTTTTAAAAGTGACTAGTCACTTTTTATACCCGTTCTGGTATAAAGGTGAACAATTAGTCTCTTCATAGGACATGCTCGAACAAAAGCGATCAGTTCATTTCATATAAAGAGATCAAAAGTGGTATTAGTCGCGTGCTCCTTTGCGATTGCTTCCGGAGTCATCCCGGATTAGTCCCATTTTTTGCAGGGAAAATATGTTGCGTGTATACATATGTACATATGTACGAACGAATATTTCCTTACGCTGCAAGATTCGTTTCGTTACTCACATAATAGTCTCGTTACTCGCATGTTCCGTATATGCACCATCAACGTGAATCAATACAACACAACATATTGTGCGGTAACGAAACTGTTTTTCGTATCGATACTAAAGTGTGTTGCCTGTATATGTACGTACATGCATGCATGATTCCTGTGAGGTACAGGTGCTTGATTGTATCAAATTGTTCGAATCGATACAAAAATATGTTGCGTGTATACATATGTATATATGTATGTACATGTATGCATATGGAAGAACGAACATTTCCTTACGCTGCAAGATCTGTTGGGATGATTCTTGGGAGGTACAAGTGCTTGTATCAAAAGTAGCGAATAAAGTAACGATACGACGGGTAACCGGTGTTGATTGGATTAGTAACGAATACATACGGGTATCCGAAATTTCGTTACTTTTACAGCTCTATTTCGGAATGCTTACACATTGGGAAGTTAGCTTACTGCCAATATAGAAGTATTACATATATGGGCGCATGTAATAGACTTGAATCGATATGAAAAGTAATATACACTTAGGTCTCTTTTTATGCAGTACATGCGTTCCTCAGAAAGCCGCATAAAAAAAATCCGCATAAAAAAGTTCTTTACTTTCATACAAAAACAGGGGATGCATTCCAGCATTTAAAAAACCACATAAATTCAGATACTCCATGTAAGAAATTCTAAAAAACCGCATTAAAAATACATTGAGGCATTATTGAGCAAAAAAAACTGTTTATTTCTTCACTTCAACACTTATTATTCCATGTAAGACCGAATGTTAAAGAAATAAATACAATTTCATCTGTATTTTAACCAAAAGAATAAAAATACCACAATAAATATATTATGTAAGAATACATAAAAAAAAAAAAATAGAAAAAAAGGTTTTTTCTTAACAGCGGTCCCCCCTCGGCAGGCAATGGCAAACCTCCGAGTGTATTTCTGCCACGAAAAACAGCTTCTCGTAAAAATACAATCGCCGTTCGGAGTCGGCGTAAAACTGTAGGTCCCTCCCCTTTGTGTGAAAACATCCAGGCGCACACCACAAATTGGAGGAGGAGCTCGGCCAAACACTAACATATGTATGTGTAAGCGCCAATCTATTATTATTATTATTATGTAAGAATACAAAGACAAATTATTTATCAGAAGCATTGTCTTTTACACACTGAAAAAAGTAATAAAAACTCTCAAATAAGCAAACGCGCTGCTGCGAAATAATGGTTTGAAAATTCGCATAAATTCAAATCCGCATTAAAAAAATCCGCATAAAAAGAGACCTAAGTGTATGTATGTGGGTATATGAATAACGATCGCTTAGAATCGATCTAAAATTGTGTTCAACGCTTTTATCAAATTGCAATGTTTTGTGTCCAGACAGCTATAAAAGCTTTGCTTTGCAAAGTTCATATAAAGTCTGGATATCAACCTCGTTGTTCGAGAGGTAGATGTCGTCCTATGCACTACGTACGCTACAGCGGAAATGGACGACACGCCATTTCTTTAAATGAAATTTGTTGGCGCTCGTATGTATGTGCATACATATGTACATATATGCATGTGTGTGCACCAATCTATTCATATCGGTGAATTATTTTAATATCTATTGCAAAATTGTCTACAGACAAGACTAAAAAGTACAAAATAAATAATATAAAAAAAAAACACTTTAATAAACAACGCTTTTATAAGTGGACTAAAAAGTAGAAAATAAAAATTTTCAGTCCCATAGAATTTGTTTTGATAACTTTTGATTTTGAAATTTTAGCAAAAGTTATTATAAACAAATAATGAGATTGAAAATTAAAAGCGTGGGGCGTATGTAATAGACCAGAATTGATATGAAGGGTAATATATACATATATGTATGTGGATATATGAATAACGACCGCTTAAAATCGATTTCAAATTTGTACTTTGTTTGTAGAAATTTTAGGTCTATGTTATGTAGTTTGACTATTGTCAATTAAATGTAATGATTTTTATTGCATGCGCCCCACGCTTTTCATTTTCAATCTCATAAATTCTTTATAATGACTTTTGCTAAAATTTCAAAATCAAAAGTTATCAAAACCAATTCTATGGGACTGAGAATTATTATTTTCTATTTTTAGTCCATTTCTAATAGCGTTGTATATTAAAAAGTTTTTTTATATTATTTATTTTTTATTCTGAAATCAAAAAATATTTAGAGGTCGCTCAAAGCGCCCAAAATTTTCGATGCATTTTATATAGGGGAAAAACACTTTTCGTAGAAATGGTATAGAATTCTTAAAAATCAGTATTTTTCTATCGGAAGACTATGTTTATCTGCAAGAGATTCCCAGTAATAGTACTCAATTGTTTATTTAACTATTTTCATCGCAAGTATAATTTATAGCTCCGCCAAATACCCATAAAAACCCCGTAAAATGTAATAGGGGGACCAATAAAAAATCGTTAGTATTAAAAAATGGTTAAATAAACAATTAGGTATTCTTGTTGAAAGTCTCCTGAAGGGAACCAGAGATCATTGATTTTAAAAAATTCTATACCATTTCTACGAAAAGTTTTTTTTTCATATAGAAATACATGGAAAACTTTGAGCGACCTCTAAATATTTTTTGATTTCAAAATAAAAAAAATATGGGTATAATATTTTTTTCGATATAGAACAATCCTACTTTACTGTTCCGACTTTACTGTTTTTGGACCACCCTAATAAGCACACTATTTAGTTTGCCCGATTTTTAAACAAAGCTTCTCCCCGTTGAAAAATATACTATTGTGAACAACCAAAACGAGCGAAATTCCCAATAGCGCTATTCTTAAACGAATGAGTGTCATAATACCAAATGAAAATTCGTTCGATCAGCGCTTTCGATCACAGTCGAAGATCGAATGCAATTAAAAATAGGGGCCTATATTTTCGAATTATTTAGCTCGCCATGCAACCAGTTTTTAGATTTATTGATGTCAGAAAACAAAAAGAGTTTTGAAGCGTGTGTCACAAAATATTGCAAAAATTAAGCCTTACGGAGCGATTAAGGAAGCGAAACGATTTTCATCACATTTTAAATAAAAAAGATCAATCACGAATTTTTTCTTAGCGGCGTTTTCTTTTGTTTCTGGCGTTTCTCCTCTATTCCAAAAATTATCAATAAATGGGTTGCTGACAGAGAAGCTATCTTTTAACACAGGATTGTACCATAACTTGGATTTCGGAGGAGAAATTGTATATTCTTAATTGCGTATTGGATAGTTAAGCTCGAAAAAGCAGACAATCTAGCTAAACAAATAAAAAACCTAAAATAACAATATTGTGAAATTTATTAAGGGCAGCAGTCTACCGGATATCTGATCGTATATCCGAATCCGAATTTTTTTTTACAGGATATCCGGAATCTGGTCATTCGGCAAAATCTCTGTCCGGCACATCTCTAATTATGTTTTGGTTTTGTGTAATTTTAGTTTTTGTTTCGATTGTCTTCATCTTGCTCGTACGACGAGGCGGCCGCAGTGGTCAAAGAATTCAAAGGCGGCAGAACCCCTTACCGCAGCAAGGCCACCGTTACTCCTTCAAGCGGCCCAGTGTCAGGAAGGCGCTGTTAAAACACTGCCGGTCTGAAAAAGTCCCTGGCTGCAAACCTTCAAACTCCGGGGGTCGGCAGTTCTTTGTCATCGTTCGCAAGCAGCCCGAACCATAGGAATATAAGGTCCGATTGTGATTCGACTAAGCCGCCGCACCAACGGCGAGGTGCCTGCCCTAGCGGAGGAATTTTAAAGTTAGTGCACAAAAAAAAGCATTAGCACTATTTCCTCGGAATTAATGCATTGAAATTTTAATTTACATTAAATTTCCAAAATTAATGCACTGATTTCTTACATTAACATTAAAATGCTATGCATTAAAAAATTAATGCATTTTCAACAACTCTGCTAAATACCGAGTAGGCTAATAAATATTTTGTTATTTTCACAGCACTAAATACTTAGTCTAAAAGTATTTAGGTAAGGTGTTCTTACACGATATGTATCTGTAAATGCATCTATAAATGTGACTTTTTCAATACATATGTAATCGTAATGTATGTCAAATTCACAGTCTTTCTTTAACTATTAAATAATATACGATCTTTGAAAACGAAATAAACTAAACTCAGATAATTCTACCTGTGTGTCAGATGAAAATAGAAACATTTCTATTTCGTATGTACGTGCATCTGCTTTGTACAGAAACAAATCTAATTTGCCTTTACACGATATGTTGGCATTTCCATATGTAAAAAGTGGCATGTACCTACACATGCTAATACAAATCGTGTAAGGACACCTTTAGTTTCACCTAACGCAACACCGCGTACAAAAGTACATTGAGACTTTGGCTGCACTAACTACCGTGAACAAAAATATTTCGGTATTTTCGGGGCTATTTCGCCATTTTTGAGACTATTTGAGGATTTTCGATATTTTAGGAACCATTTCGAAATTTTCGAGACTCTTTGGGGGTTTCTAGATATTTTTACCATTCTAGGGACTATTTTTACCATTCTAGGGACTATTCAGGTTTTTTCGAGACCAAATATATATATAAATGTGTATATCAATAGAAATATCGATCATTAATATCGATAAGTATATCGATAACAATATTGATAAATATATCCATTAAAAGATCAAAAAAATGTTTCGATAAACATATCGATTATTATTTCGATAACAATATCGATAAATATAATGATAACAATATCGATTATTATATCGATAACAATATTGATAATCATATAGAAGTATTTACCAACTCCTAAACACCATTTTTTTATTTGAATATTTAGCAACTGCTAAATACCTAAGCTTTGTTTACTTGAATATTTAGACATCTCCAAATATTAAGTATTTGAGTATTTAGTACCCAAACTGGTATATTAAATACAAAAGTACTCAAGTATGCCCATCATTGGATACAATGTACATATGTATGTGTGTACATAAAAATATTTATATGTATATATCAGGGGTGGGCAAGGCCGAGGCCGAAAAGAGTCACATGTAAATTCTAAATGCTACAAAGAGCCACAAAAAAAAACAACAATAACAAAAATTTTATTTTTAAATAAAGTTATTATTAGAAGTGACAAGCATTTGGGGTATTCACAACGGTGTCGTTAGTGTTGTATTGTTTTATGTCGAGAACTTTAATCGGCTAAAAAATATATTAAGAGGTTCGTAAAATACCATCAAAGTCCTATTGTGAATATTTGCGGTGTCAAAAAGTAGTTGGTTGTCGTTTCAAGTTATCTAAACATTTATTTTAGCTTTTAAAGTTTACGACATACAACAATATGAGTCTCATGACAACGTCGTGAATCCCTCAAATAATTTTAATATTATACTAATGTACGTAAGATAGATATTAAAGAAAATTCGAAAGATCTCTTTGGCCAAATTTTCAAAATATGGTTTTACGTCAGTTAAAGCCGTTTGTAACAGTTCTGTTAAATGTTGGCTAGTCAATAGGTCGTTCGTTCAAAATCTCTAGTAAAAAATGTCCAACAGCAGAATTCCGGCGAAATGTCATCTGTTCTCTCACAAGAGAAAAATATCCAAAATAGTACGCGAACAGAAAATTTGCAGAAACTTGCAAATTAGACGAACAGCTTTTAGAAATTTTGTTTGCATTCAAAAGTATAAAACTGACAATGTAAGAAAGCAAATCAGAAACAGGATAAGACTATCCTGACACAGTTCACTGACTAAACGAATAATTACTTACTTCTTACAAGTTTAATTAGCCGCATTTTACTATTTTAACTTCCAAACCATCAAATTCAATTTGGGGATTTGCGTCAATTCCAACCAGGTGTTTTTGATCAGCTGTTTTCTTGTTGGCAAATTGCTGTTGGCAAACATTTTTCCAGCAGAAACTAACAGCTTCCCCTAAAAATGAAATGTCATTTCTCTCTCAATTTCTCCTACATTGCAGGCTGATAGTTTTTGATAACTTCCAAGATTTAACAGGTACGCGAATGCAACTAACTGTGAACGGTATTTTGACTTTACGAGTTTCATTGTAGGATACAAAGTCTCACAGTTATACGTTGTACACTCTAAAAAATCTGTTTCAAAATGCGACTATAATTCGAGTATATTTTTGTTTATTTTTAAAATTTTTTGGTAAATTTCCACAATGAATATGTATTTTTCTCGTTTACACATTTTCGTGTATAAAAATCCTTTTTGTTAGCGGCTTTACACAATTCTACGGGTGAAATCAAACAGCAGATGTGTATTTTGTAGCTTGTACACACTTTCGCAGTAAATTTACGCACACCACAGCAGCTATATTACACTCTGAAAAGTCCGAAATTTAAACAACCTATTCGTTGAATACTCGAGCATGTAATTTCGCGAATAATAAGGTAGGAAATCAGTAACCTACCTTTTAGCTAGGAAATCTACACAATTTTTTTTTAGAGTGTACCAAAAATTTAAAATATACGGCACGCAGTTGTTTTCAGCAGCGGATATTTTAAATCTGGTACTTGTTGCCGGAATTCAAGAAATGGCAAAGTTTTATGTTGTATTTCCAGTGCCTTATCTTCTTTTAATTCCACAACTCCAACTTTTATTCGCTTTCCTTAAAAAGGGGTATTTTGGATATTGTAAATTCACCCTCAATTAAGTAACCAAAAAAAGGGTTTATGAAGTATGCAAACGTACATTTAAATAATTTCAAATCGCAAATCTTTTTTCAAAAACTGCTTTTAAATCATTTGCAATATTTTTTTCTAGCCATGGAAATGATGAAATATTCTATTTTTGAGATCATGAATAAAAAGACGTAGTTTAACTTCAAAACTTAAAATACATATTTAATTTGCGACAAATCAAAAACATTTTTATTCTCTTCTTGTAGAGACAAATTCAAGTTTTGTAAATGTTCCATCATATCGGTAAAGAACATTAAGTCAGAAAGCCAATTTTCATTCTCCAATTGCGGGTAATCTTCGATCTCAATTTGCGTATGTGTATATAAAAAGGATAAAATAAAAAAAAAACAACACAATGCAAAACAATATCCAGCAAAGAAATATGTATTTTAAAGAGTAAAAAGAGGAAAAATATTCTAAGCAAAAATAAAATAAAAAGAGCCGCACTTTGCTAAGCAAAGAGCCGCATTTGGCTCAAAGAGCCGCGATTGCCCACCGTTGTACTTGTAAAAATTGTTTTCAAGTCAAATCTGTGCACATTCTATTTACACCATATAAAAAAACTAAGAATAACTGTTATTTTTGATTGAAACAAGAAAATCATAATGTAAAGATAAAAGATGATCGAAAAAATGAAAATCACATAATAGCGATTAAAAATGATCGAAAAAATAAATATCATAAAATAGCGATTAAATATGATTAAAAATATAGTTTTGGATTTCTCCCAAGGACATCGAAAAATTCATTAATTGAAAATAAGCAACTTATATCCGTCATATGCTTATATATATATATAAATTAAACTAATATTCTTCATAACGCATTCAAAATTAAAAATCTTGAAGCATAATGTTTTAAAGGGCATTTTTGACATGACCCAAAAAGATAATTGAAAATAAAAGTTGTAATTAATCAAATTCAAAAATTTTTATTGAGCTCGAGGCCGTTTTTTAATGAAAATTGTTGGTTGGGTATTGTTGGTTTTTGTTAATATTTCTATTATTAGAATGTTTAACTTTTTAGGTGTGCTCATCCTTAATTTATTTGTTTTTTGTTATTTTATGGCCTTATAACAATTATATTCAACAATTTTGGTGATTCAACAATGTGGGCATTTCCGAAATAGCTATCACTTCTACCATTTTTTCAAATTATTGTTGCTTTTCCACAATAAATTTTCATTAAAAAACGGCCTCGAGCTCAATAAATATTGTTGAATATAATTGTTATAAGGCCATAAAATAACAAAACACAAATAGTTGTAATTAATCTTGTTTTGAACTTTTCGTTTAATTGATACCCATATATCCATATTTTGTGTAAACTTTTGGAAATATATTACACAGTAATAGCTCAGTTATGCATAAATAGCGTTGCATGAGAGCTGTCACATAAGAATCTGTTAAGTGGGCTTTGCGTGTAAGCGGTTACCCAAAGCATAGCACTTAACATGTGGAATTCTGTTGGGTTTTGATTTTTATGTAAAAATGGTATAGCAGTGCACGTATGCATAACTGGGCTATAAAGCTCGCTTGAGTACCTCACAAAAAATGTTGGGTACTTAAAAGAACCCGCTAAGTACCTTGATGCGAGTACTTAAGCGAAAATAATTTTTGATGTAGCTAATCTTCTTGTTAACTTATATAAATAACTTCTTGAATAAAAGGCCTCCTATACAAAAAAAAGCGAAGAGATATTTTGTAAAAGGGGGCAGTCGCTAGTAGGCAGGCATACTAGTCGGTGGGCACACACTACCGGCAAACGAAGCGCACCTGGGAGTTCCCACCTCATTTGCGTTTAGTCTTATATTCGGCGGAGGTTACCACTCCCGCCGACGGGTAAGGTTAGTGGAGGGATATTCACTCCCACTGCCTTTAAGCGTTCTTGATAGGAATTCTTAATTAACAATTTAATAAAGAGTAAATGGATTGAAATTGAAGATTTATCATTTTGAAGGAGAGAAGTAGGAATTCCAATTTCAGGAACCCTGGACGGACTTAGCTTACCCCGGCACTACAAAAGTTCGTCACAAATGGCGCCCGAGCAGGGACTTTGAGAAGTCAACGAGAAATTAACGATAAGTAAGAGAGAAGTCAACGAGAAAAACAACAAAGGAGCAAGGGGAATATCAGCAAGAAGAGAACGAGAGAACGAAGGAGAAAATTTGCAGCAATGGTGAAAGTAACGTGGGTGTACTACCTCAACAGAGAGGAACTACTAACCTACGCCACTGAGTTCGGCCTCGAGAGTTCTGGAACAGTGGACGAGCTTCGTAAGCGTCTCTCGACCTTTATCCAGACGGAGAGTGACAACGCAGGACTCAAGGATCGCTTCACGGAATTGGCCCTTCGGCATGCACGGCCGACCACTTTGATGAACCCGGCAACACCCAAGGGGACCAGCGAACTACAACTACCAGGTAACATTGTACCGCCACCTCCAGGTATTGCAAGTGAGGACGAAAACACACATGGAGCGACCAGGCTCCGTGAAGATAGACCGCCACCGGTGTACGTAGTACCCCCCCACTATCATGTGCTACCACTATGGACCGAGTAATAAAATGGGGTTTGCGGTACGACGGCGGTAAGGATCCCCTGAGTTTTATTGAGCGAGTCGAAGAACTAGCAGACGGCTACGAAATCGATCGCAACTCGATCCCACGAGCGCTACCTGAGTTGCTGAAAGACAAGGCCTTGGTGTGGTTCCGGAACAATAACCGGCACTGGCAGGAATGGGACTCCTTCAAGAAGGACTTTCTTAAGTTTTTCCTAAGCTCTCGGTATTTCGAGCACTTGGACGATGAGATTAGGCAGCGCGTCCAACGACCCGGCGAGAGATTTAAAGACTACGTGCTGGCGCTACAAGGGCTCATGCGACATGCTGACTACACCGCCGAACAAAAGTTGAGCCGCATATACCGAAATTCCCGCAGAGAGTATCAGTGGTACGTTAAGCGAAGCGAGTTCAATAGTCTCGAAGGGTTGGTAAGTCTGGCTGAAGACTTCGAGAACATCGCCCCCGGGAGAGAACAACTGAGACCAACAGCGAGATCATTCATACCCCAGCATCATGAGGAACGCTACCAATACTTGCGCGCTGAGGAGAGAGATGAAGAATCAGCGAGGAGAGAAGCCCCACAGCAATCAGGGATGTTAGGTGCCTCACCGAAACCATTACAAGGATACGTGGACCCCCGGACAGCATGTAGACGGTGCGGTGTGAGTGGGCACTTCGCTCATGGGTGCCGTAGTGCGCAGATCGAATTTTGCTGGAGATGTGGTCGATGCGGCATACGCACGCGTGATTGCTGCCGTGATCCGCAGGGAAACGGCATGAGGCCCTATCGGTATCGAGGGGTGGGGTCTCCAACAACACAACCTCGAGCCCAGTAAACGTATTTAAACAGACGCATGGCCGAATCTTGGCCGCCGTGACCGTGGATGGGGAAGAGGCAACGGCTGCAATCGACACAGGGGCTACGAGGAGCTTCGTAAGCGAGACAATGGCGAGAAGGCTGAAGGAGGACAGGTTTAGACACGTAAGAAAACGAGTGGTGATGGGCGATGGCAGAGCGAGAATAATAGTCGATGCGGTATATGCAGAGGTAAAGTTAGGTGACCAAGTGCACCAGAGTGAGCTGCTAGTCTTACCAGGGCTCGCCGACAGAGTAGTGATAGGAACGGACTACCTGGCGAAGGCTAACTTGGAGTTAAGGTGTGGAGAGCAATCATTAACGTTGCAAACGGACGATTTACGGCAAGGAGCAGTCACGTGTACGATTATGATCGAAGAAGAGCATGAGGACCCCGCTGAAGCCGCCAGGACCGAACCAACAGCCCCATCAGTGGACAACGCAATAAATTCTTCGGTGAGTGAGTTCCTTAAACGTGAATTACAGGAGTTCGAGGAGATGTCGGGAGTATCCAATATTGCGACGCACAAGATAATGATGAAAGATGATAGACCGATTAAACAGCGGTATTTCCCCAAGAACCCAAAGATGCAGGAAATCATAAACAAGGAGATTGATGAACTCATAGAAAAGGGCTGCATTGAACCGTCGCATAGCCCACACAGTGCTCCCATAGTTCTGGCAAGGAAGAAAAACGGCAAATGGAGACTCTGCGTCGACTATCGTCAGCTCAATGCTCGGTCCGTGCCAGATGCCTATCCGTTGCCGCGCATCCAACATATCTTGGATCGATTAAGAAGCGCCCGCTTCATCAGCAGCCTAGACCTAAAGAATGGATATTGGCAAGTCCCCATGGAGGAGAACAGCAAACAATACACCGCATTCACCGTACCCGGACGCGGATTATTCCAGTGGAAGGTAATGCCGTTTGGTCTGCACTCGGCCCCAGCGACCTTCCAGAGAGCACTCGATCGCGTCATCGGACCAGAGCTAGAGCCGTACGCGTTCGCGTATTTAGACGATATAATCGTTACGAGCACCACACTGGAAGAGCATGTACGGCATCTCGCGGAAGTGTTCCAGCGTCTAAGGCGAGCCAACCTCAAGATAAACCCAGAAAAGTGCGAGTTCTTTAAGAAAAGTCTTAAGTATCTAGGGCACGTCGTCAGCGAGAAGGGTATTCACACGGACCCAGACAAGATCGCGGCCATCAAAGAGCTGACACCGCCTAACAACCTACGAGAACTACGGCGTTTCCTGGGAGTAGTCTCATGGTACAGGAGGTTCGTTCCCGATTTCTCGCGCATTTCACATCCGCTAACGTCGATGTTGAAGAAGGGCAGCAAGTGGAAGTGGTCCGAGGAACAGCAGGAGGCATTCGAGGCTCTAAAGAACGCGCTCACACAAGCTCCGGTGTTAGCTTGCCCGGATTTCACAAGAAAATTTACGCTACAAACAGATGCAAGTGATTTCGGTCTCGGCGCAGTCCTTACTCAGGAATTAGAAGACGGGGAACGAGTGATAGCGTACGCGAGCCGACGGCTGAATAAGGCGGAGATGAACTACTCTCCGACTGAGAAGGAATGCCTGGCTATAGTTTGGGCAATAAGAAAGATGAGGCCTTACCTAGAAGGGTACACCTTTACGGTAGTCACCGACCATCTGGCGTTGAAATGGCTGAACGCGATAGAGAGTCCATCAGGCCGAATTGCGAGGTGGGCACTGGAGCTCCAACAGTATACTTTTGATGTGCAGTACCGAAAAGGGAAACTAAACGTGGTGGCGGACGCGCTCTCACGACAACCACAAGACGAGCAGCTCGGCACAATGATATTGCAGCAAGATAATAGCGACTGTAAATGGCTCACGACTAAAATGGCGGAGGTGAGAAAAGACCCTGAGAAGTTTCCAGATTACGTGGTGGAAGAAGGTAGGCTTTACAGGCGAATATCGACACAGATGGACGATGAAGATGCGACCCCCTGGAAGCTGTGCGTGCCGACATCGCAAAGAAGCAGAGTTCTTAGGGAAATCCACGATATACCAAGTGCGGGGCATATGGGCATCCGGAAGTCAATTGCGCGGGCGATGACGCGTTACTACTGGCCCGGCATGTTCAGAGACATAAGAAAGTATGTGCGGGAATGCCATACATGTCAGATATACAAGCCTAGTCAACAGCAAGCTGCCGGTAAGATGCTCACCCAAATTGCGGAGGAACCTTGGGCGACGGTATGTGCCGATTTTGTGGGACCCCTCCCGCGTTCAAGACACGGCAACACGATGGTCATAGTTTTCCTCGACCGATTCTCGAAGTGGGTGGAGATTTTGGCAATACGAAAAGCGACGACTGAAAACCTCATCCGAGCGTTTAGGGATCGAATCTTGGCCCGGTTTGGCGTCCCAAAGGTATTAATAACTGACAATGGAGCGCAGTTTACCAGTGGACGGTTTAA
>NW_016160098.1:0-6763 GCF_001687245.7 Rhagoletis zephyria | reverse complement strand
TCGCGCACAGGCACGGTGACAGTAAGTCTCATTGCGGCAAGTGAGGGGAGAGTGTGAGGACCCAAATCCAGGGGCTTTGGAGTCCCCACAACATTATTTATTTTTTTATGAAGTATTATATTGAGTTAATTATAATAATTAAATAAATTGAATTGTTTAAATTGAATTGTATCAGATTTACTTATATAAATTGAATTGTATTGAACTTACATATACTTATATACTTGCTGAATTGTACAACACTATATTCAGTATTCAATTGTTGCTAGTTGAAGTTTGTTAATTTCTTAACATTTGTAGTTAAGCATTGTTATTGTAGAATAACAGTCTGCCTGCGCGCAGAAGAGTATAAAAGCGAGGAGATATTTTGTAAAAGGGGGCAGTCGCTAGTAGGCAGGCATACTAGTCGGTGGGCACACACTACCGGCAAACGAAGCGCACCTGGGAGTTCCCACCTCATTTGCGTTTAGTCTTATATTCGGCGGAGGTTACCACTCCCGCCGACGGGTAAGGTTAGTGGAGGGATATTCACTCCCACTGCCTTTAAGCGTTCTTGATAGGAATTCTTAATTAACAATTTAATAAAGAGTAAATGGATTGAAATTGAAGATTTATCATTTTGAAGGAGAGAAGTAGGAATTCCAATTTCAGGAACCCTGGACGGACTTAGCTTACCCCGGCACTACAAAAGTTTATCACATTATTATAGCTTTGAATTATTGTAACCAATGGAGGTATGTTGTACAAAAACACATAAGCACATGTTTATTCTACGAGGAGGAAGCCTAACCCCGCCAGTGTGAGACTTTAACCCGTCAAGGATTTCGTAGGTATTATAACACTGTGTGACTGCTAAAGTTATACATCTACTCTCTTCTTCTTATTCTTCTATACAAACAAAAATTTTTCCAAACCCAATAACTTACTAGAAATTGTTTATTATAGCTTAGAATTATTGTAACCAATAGAGGTATGTTGTACAAAAACACATAAACAGACGTTCACAAAAGTGGATATAAATCTATTCGTAGATTTAAATAGTTAACAATTTACTGCGCATGTTTATTTAACGAGGAGGAAGTATCGAAAGCCTAACCCTTAACCCTGCTAAAGTTATACATCTTGGCATACATTTGGCGCTGTAACAACCTAAGTAATTTTGGCCGAGTTCAACAAAGCACAGCAGTCGTTTCTTTTCTGTGCCAACTGACGCCAATTGGAAATGCCAAGTGAAGCCAAGTCCTTCTCAACCTGATCTTTCCATAGCATTGTGGGCCTCGCTCCCTCTTCCACCACCAGCGGGTTCCGAGATGAATACTTTCAAAGCTGGAGTCGCTGTATCTTAATTCGCTGCACTACGTCCATATCGTTGTAAAGCTCGTAGAGCTCATCATTACATCACCTGCGGTAGTCGCCATCGCCAACGCGTAACGGCCCGTAAATCTTCCGCAAAATCTTTCTCTCGAGTACTCCAAGGGCCGCCTAATCGCATTCCAACAGTGACGTGGGTGCGAATGTGTGGACTGTTTGTTTGATGACAGGAGATACTTCGTCTTGTTCTCGTTTATCACCAGACCCATTCGCTTTGCTTCCTGATCCAACTTGGACAAGGCAGAACAGACTTCGCGGTTTTTGTTACCGATTATGTCGATGTCATCGGCATAGGCCAGCAATTGTACGTTCTTGTAGTAAATTGTTCCTGAGCAGTTCTGTTCTGCAGCTCTTATTATCTGCTCCAACGTCAGATTAAAGAAGTCACATGGAAGAGAGTCGCCCAGTCTAAAATTCCGTTTGGTGGCGAACGGCTCGCAGTCTTTACCAATTTTGACGGAGCTGGTGGTATTGCTCAAAGTCATTTTACACAGCCGTATAAGTTTTGAGGGGATGCCGAATTCACACATAGCGGCGTATAGGTATGCCCTTTTAGTGCTGTCGAAAGCGGCTTCAAAGTCGACACATAGGGGGTGAGTGTCGATCCTTTTCTTTTCCACGATTTGGTGTATTGTGAATACCTGGTCTATGGTGGATTTTCAAGATTAAAGCAACACTGATAAGGCCGGCCCAACCAGTTCGTAGACGATGAGCTTCAGTATTTCACACAATACGCTCGATAAGACTTTGTAACCTATGCTTAGAAGGCTGATCTCACGGCAGTTGGCACGCATGTAGGGGCGCCTCTCTTGTGGATTGGGCAGAGCTCACTTGAATTCCATTCGTCGGGCAGGCAACTTATTAACTCCTTGCCATCGTTATTCAATAGCTCGGCTGAAGGGCTGTCAGCTTTGTTACTTTTCATCAGCATAATCGCTATTCGTACCTCGTCGTAGTCTTGGATATCGACTCCATCGTCATCGACTGGGGACTCGGGTTCGTCTTCTCCACTTCTTTCAGTGCTTCTGCGTCGAAAAGTGTTCCCTTCATAATTGAAGTACGTTCTGGACATCGGTCACTAGGTCGCCATGGTTGTTCCTACAGGAGTCTTGAAACCTTCCGTANGTCGAAAAGTGTTCCCTTCATAATTGAAGTACGTTCTGGACATCGGTCACTAGGTCGCCATGGTTGTTCCTACAGGAGTCTTGAAACCTTCCGTAAGTCGCTTAACTCTCTGAAACAAAATTCGAGTGTTTTTTCTGACGCCCGGCATTTCAAGCTCTTCACACTCACAGATTCCGACCTCTGTCTTCTTATTGCGGAAAATACGTCTTGCTTTCCTCTTCAGTTCCCTATAACGGTTCCACTGGCTCACGTTGAGTCCGATCGCAGTGTGATCCTGTAATGAGCGGGAAATGTGGTTTCACTGCTTGCCTATGTCGCTTTGTGGAAGAGTGCTCTCTCACAGCAGGTGTGGGAGTCGAGGGTGAATCGATTGGCCGTCTGTTTGGATGGCAGCTTTTCGACGTCGAGCTGTATTGTTGCTTTGTTGGGCGCACATTTTTTGGTGCACCGAGGCGGGTGCGTTTATATGATGCATCAATATAGTGGTAAGAGTCGATATTTGGCCGTCGGAGTGTACATCTAAAACACTGGAAGTGTGCCTTCAGTATATCACAACATGCTCGATTTGGTTTCCGGTTTTTCGATCTGGGGACACCCATGTAGCTTGATGGACCTTTTTATGCTAGAACCCAGTACTACATACTACCAAGTTTCTTGCCCCGGCGCAATCGATCAGCCTCAGCCCGTTATCGGACGTTTCTGTGTGGAGGTCTTCGTTGCCTACCTTGGCATTGAAATCATCAAGCGCGATTTTTTACGCAGCGCTAATATGTACGGTCTAAGCGCTCATAGAAGAGGTCCTTGGATGCCTCGTCCTTCGCATCCATCGGGGCATTGGCGCATATGAGCTAGATGTTGATGTTGAGGTCTATAATCCTGCATGGCACGACAATCTGGTACGACGCTTTTTAGTAGACCTCATATGCACGAAGTGCTAACTCCACGTACCGATTGTGTGCGCTTAAAGTCTGCTCTGCATTCAAAACGGTATAAGAGGACGAGGCGCTCATCATAGCTGCCCTGTGCACCACTCGATCTGCTGGCTCAAGAGATGTGTGAAGCGATAACCGCGAAACGCAACTAACACCAAAGCGATATCAGCGCGCACAGAACAACAGCAGAACACCGCAGCATAGCTCAGTGGCAGGCACAATGGTTAGTGCAGGTGGACCCATTGCGGGGTGCTTTTCATATGTCCCCGATGAAGTAAGCTAAAGAAGCAACTAGAAGGCAGCCTTGGCTGTAACGTCACGCCAGACAATCTGGTGCCACTGATGCTGAAGAGCAAACACGCATTGAACGAGGTAGATGATTGGCTGCCGCAGTGATGCAGCAACTACGCAACAGCGGCAGGCAAGGCGTATACGCGAACGCCAAGAAAGTGCGTGAACCTGCAAGGCGAATACCAGACTTAGAAACGAACTGAACAGAGACATGGCGGGTGGGGTCGTACAGATCCGACATGGGTGGGCTCCTGCCCGAAATTATACTAACAGTGGGTGGTTACAAGTGGATGCAACTTCTGGCGGAATGAATGAGGAAAATAAGGGACGTTGAGACTAGTGGTCAAACCGCTTCCCGACGAAATACTTGGCTGAAGTACCGGGGGAATCGGTACTGTGACGGTAGGAGGTTTGGTTCGGGTTAAAGTCCCACCTGAAAAAAACACTCACTTTTAGTTGACGCTTGCTTATGCTAGCACCCGTACGTAGCACAAATTAGAACAAAAATAATATTCAACTCATTCAGATTTATTTTCAAGGTCTTACACGAACAATTGAGTAAAATCAGACTGGTAGCCTATACTCAATAGAGACTAAAATTGGCAGCACATATAAGGGTAAGATATTTTAAGTATGTTCTTGTTTTGCTGGGAATTACTCATAGTATAGCTTATTATTGTTCCTATTAAAAGGCGAATAGATGGTTTCTATATTTTTGACATTAACACACTTTCATTTTGTGAATTTAAGTGTAAATCGTGAAACAAAAAATAAGGAAGTGTCATAAACAACTTTTTGATTAAAAATCAGATTTTTGTCAACTGTTCAATTGTGAAAAATTTCAAGCGGCGCTACCCAATTTAAGATTTTGGTTGTGGAGATTTTATATCATAAATTTGGGATTAAATATTTAATAGTTGTATTAACATTTACCTTTAAAAAATTTATACCTTATCTTAAAATTGTTTAAATTTTGCATTGGATGATCGAGTTATTTAAATTTTCCGTATACTTTATTTTTAAATTAATAAAATTTTAGTGAACATAGTTTAAACATTTTTCATTGTCTTTATGTTATCTAAATATTTCACAATGTAGCTGTTCAGGACTATTATAGTTTTTTATTTTAAAAAGCAATTGTTTCTGATATAACTCAGACCTCAAATTACACATTTCTTTGTGTAATTTAATACATATTTAGGTGGTACACAGGTGGTCGTAAGTGTCGAACTGTCGTATGTCGTAAAGTTTTTAACGGCTAAATAAATGGACCTGAAACCTCAACCAAATATTTTCTAACGGTGCGAAATTTCATAATACGACTTCTATCGTAGCTTGCAAATCCCTTAAATATAGTTTTAGCCGTTTAAAGTTTGCGACATACAACAGTACGACGGTATATAACACCTTGTGAACTCCCTAATTACCTTTGTCCATTTAACTGCATTTCTCGGCCACGCTTGGAAAAATAACTCTCATTGGACCAAGTCCGGCTACGCCATCCACAATATTTTTGCGCAGAACCCCCTTTCCAAATTTACGAAGATTCGAAATCGTGGTTTTAAATTAAAATTGAATCTCTTGAATACACGTTTATTAGGCTAAGTCGATTTTGTATGGGGGAAATAAAAGGCATTTGACTGTATTGTAATAGTAATATTATGTTGTCCTAGCTCTAAACCAATTGTTTTTGGCCACGAAAGAATAATTTAAAACTTATCTTTTGCCCACGTAATTGATTCAAAGCGTGTGAATTTTGAAAATTAAACTTTGGCTCGTAATATTCATGGAATGCGTTAATTGTTATAAACAGGACGAATATATCAAACTAAAAGCTATTAAATTTAGTATCTCACGATCATATATAATTTTTAAATAAGTGATCAGGTTTTTAAGATATTAAGATAAACCTTATAAACACGATAATTTTCCCTTATGAATTTTCAATTCTTCATTACATCAGAAATCAAGTGATAAATTTAAACAAATGAGAGGAGACCGTTCAACCGTTTTCAGGTTACCGGGTGTTTATACAATATTAAAAGTACCACGGACTTGGTCAAGCTGATTTGGTAAGTTTTCAAAATCGTGGTGAATGAATGTTAAACATGTATTGTCCACGATTAGTACCTACATATGTAAATTAACAAAATACAATTAGGGTGAGAAACATCCAATGCTAAGTCCATTTATGCAGTCTTAAAAATTGGAGCGGAATCGTTTCATTAGTCGCCGAAGAAGCACATTTTTCGCGGTTACTAAAGTTGCCCTTATATGAAAGTAAAGAACGTGCAATAAGTGCTAAGATATAAATATTTTAATTAATTCCATTATGTGAAAAAGTGACTGTAGGTAAATGCAATAGTCTTTAACATATCCTGGGAAATCCTTTTGAGGACTCTCCAAATGGACGGTATTGCTTTAATTCAGTTTGACCGAAAAAAGTCACTCCCTGGTACACTTTTCTGTAATCCGGTTCTTTTATTTAAAAGTTATTTAGTTAATTTTTCAATATAACTTTAGTAAATATTACTCGATCGGTGCGTGATGATTACGAAATTGAAGGCGAGAGTTATTCGTATGATGTATGTATGATAATAATATGATGCAAATCGTTCAAATTATTAAAAAATAAAAAACAATTTGAACCAAAATGCATAATTTTTTTCACCGTCTTTGTGGACCTATTTTTCTTCAACAAACACCAATGCTTCCAAAGTTTGAGAATATTTTTTATTAAGTAATTTTTTGCTGTGGTAGCGATGCCCAATTTGGAATATACAAGAATAATTTCATGGGCAGTGATAGCTGCACTCTCTTCAATGTTTTGCTTTTTGATGTTACGGTAAAATCCAAACAAAGCGAGGACTTGACTTTTGGAGGGTAATATACTCCTTGGAGATCCACTTTCCTTTCCGACCAGCCACATGTTCTGCAAAAAGTAGCACGTACAACAAATTTCTTTTCGTCGCTTTAATTGTTTTCATGGTGAAATACATGATGCAATAAAGAAGGTGTTATACGTTCGCTTTCCTCTCGCTCTA
>NW_016160096.1:68728-70422 GCF_001687245.7 Rhagoletis zephyria | reverse complement strand
AATGAGACGCGCCACGGCAGAAGGACTGCGCCGTGCATTCAGAGAACGACTGCTAGCTAGATTTGGCGTTCCGAAGATACTCATCTCGGACAACGGTGTCCAGTTCACCAGCACGCTGTGGCAACGCTACCTCCAAGAGATGGGAATACGACAACAGTTTACCGCGCCATACACCCCCCAGGAGAATCCAACGGAACGCGCTAACCAAACGGTCAAGCGAATAATAGCTCAGCTCACCAGATCGCAACACCAGCGATGGGATGACCTCCTCCCCGAAATTGAGCTAGCCATCAATACCAGCGTCACCGCCTCTACGGGGTACAGCCCAGCTTTTCTCGTCCAAGGGCGTGAGCCACGACTACCTGGAGTACTCTTTGACGAGGTCAACATCGGAACAGGCACTGTTCGCCCTACTGCCGAGGAGAAGTCCAGTAGGATGCAGGAGGCATTCAGGATTGTCCGGCAAAATATGGAGAGAGCGGCGACGGATCAGGCCCGCCACTACAACCTCAGACGGCGAAAATGGACTCCTAGGGTTGGCGAACTAGTTCTCGCCAAGGAACACCATCTATCCAAGGCCGCGGACGGATTCGCAGCGAAATTGGCCCCCAAATATGACGGGCCCCTACAAAATCCTGAGGTACATATCACCGGTGATCGTCCAGTTACGCAAAACCGATGGGGGAAGGAAAAGACGGCCAATATCGCGGAATTAAAAACATACCAAACCAGCGAGGCCATACAAGAGCAAGGAGACAATTAAATAAAAAAAGAAACAAAAAAAAATGGAACGGCGACCAACCAAACCATAGAATTAATTAACCAACTTTAATTTGATACATCATTACAAGCGCCACTCAACCGCGAACCACCGGAGAGCGAACATCAGAGTTTCGGAAGCTACCAGAGGAAAAAAATAAATAAAATAAAAAATTAACAGAACATCAAAATGGAAGTCAACAACAAGTGGGCGAACAGCGTCAAACGCATACGCGAACGCATAGAGGAGGAGGAAGCGAAACGTCCTCGCACCCAGGTACTGGGGTCACAGCCCACTACCGGCATACGAAACGCCGCGACGGCACGCGCCGACGCAGCCGACGCCGCCGCGCGACACACGCAGCTTACGGACAGCACCACCGCGCGCCGCGCCGCAGCCATAAGGGCAGTCAACGCCCACGCCGCAGTCGGGACGACAGGCGTCGCCACCATCCACGACGCCGCAGCGCACATGACTAATGTGCAAACTAGACAGCGGATATCCGCTGCCCCTACTGCAGTCGCTGCACCCAGCAGCGTCAGTAGCACGCCCTCCTACGTCACCAAGCCAGGATCCGCCGTACATACCGGCGTCAGCACTACGCGCGCCCTCACGGCGCCGACGGCCGCTACACACTCGACCATCACGCACACAACCGCCGCACATCACCACATCCACAATCGGAGCCAAAACAGCAGCAACCAGAGATGCCTCCAGAAGGGATCGAGGTCATGGCTAGTGATGTCGACGGGCCGGTGTTAGACCAATATCCGGAAATTGCCGAGAGAATCCGCAGCGTCTTCGGGAGGATCGACCAGGGAACGTGCTGGGCACGCCAGAGGCTCCGCACAGAGAACTACACGGTCACCGTGTATAGAGGGAAAGCGCGCATACGGCCAAGGGTGAAGGAGCATTGAACCTCCGAAGTGGGGGG
>NW_016160096.1:67932-68566 GCF_001687245.7 Rhagoletis zephyria | reverse complement strand
TGGCTGCACGACCACGCAACATCAAGCACGCAGCCCATAAAATATAGAGCACAGCCAGAAAACAGGGAGTCAGCACGGAGCTGTGGTCGCGGGCGAATGACTAAAATTGAATGGAGCGATAGCTTGTGAGTGGTACACACACCACAAGACATCACCCCTCAAAGGTAGAAAAACCATATTTGATAGTGAGANATCATTACAAGCGCCACTCAACCGCGAACCACCGGAGAGCGAACATCAGAGTTTCGGAAGCTACCAGAGGAAAAAAATAAATAAAATAAAAAATTAACAGAACATCAAAATGGAAGTCAACAACAAGTGGGCGAACAGCGTCAAACGCATACGCGAACGCATAGAGGAGGAGGAAGCGAAACGTCCTCGCACCCAGGTACTGGGGTCACAGCCCACTACCGGNCAGCGCAACGACAGGCGTACCGAGGTTAGCAGCACGCCACTCAACGGCGTCAACAGAGCGCTGCTCACCAGAATTGAAGCCACGCCACTACCGCCTAACGGGCCCATAACGGGACAGGAAGCCGTTACCCAACCACTGCAAGTGACGCCAGCAAATTTTGTTAGTTGGTTTATGTTCTTTGTAGAAACTAAGAAAATTAAATTAATAAAGTGCGATTTA
>NW_016160096.1:45906-61207 GCF_001687245.7 Rhagoletis zephyria | reverse complement strand
AGAACTTTGGAAAAGTATGGTTTAGATTTAGATGCGGATTGCTTCTCAGATGTTGCGTGTTCCTGTGTCCGCAAACCAGATATCCTTGATATCTATGCAGAGAATGGAAATATAACAAATATTGTGTGCACACGAGTACTTATTACAAAACCAAACACATATGAAACGTATGCTTTGTTTCGTTAATAATTTATCGTCCATATAAGAGAAATATGCCACAGCAAAGCGTAGCAGGGTACAGCTAGTCTATATTAATAAAAATGTTGTGTTCGTATGTCACGGTCGTCAAAACTCGAGAACGGCTGAACCGATTTGAATAATGTTTTTTTGTTTTGTTCGGTATAATACCAGAACCAATGATATCGCAAAAAATTGGAGGGTTGCCACCCATTTGAAAAATTTTAAACCCAATTATATTGATAAATAAATAATTATTACAATATGGGTATCAAATTAAAGAGTTTTAAGAAAGGTAACTGCTGGAAATATTTTTGACGAGGATTGCCACCTATTTGAAAATTTTAACTCAGACAAATTGATAAAATAAATGAATTATTGCCATGTGGGTGTAAAACTAAAGAGTGTTAAGAAGGCGTACAGCCGAAAATGTGTTTGAAGAGTGTTGCCACCTGTTTCAAAATTTAACTAAAGTACATGGATAAAATAAATGAAATATTACATTATGGGTATCAAATAAAAGATGTTTAAGGAAGATATCTGTTGGAAATATTTTGGAGAAGGGTTGCCACCAATTTTTAAATTTTAACTCAGTTAAATTGATAAAGTAAATTAAATATTGCCATGTGGATATCAAACTAAAGAATTTTAAGAAGGCTTACCGTCGAAAATATTTTAAAGGAGGGTTGCCACCTGATAAAAATAAAAAGCGCAATTTTATTGATAAACTAAATGATATATTACAATATAGATATTAAATTCAAGAGGTTTAAGAAAGATAGCTGCTGGAAATATTTTTGAGTAAAGTTGCCACATCTTTGAAAATTTAAACTCAGTTATTTTGATAAAATAAATGAAATACGGTAATTTGGGTATCAAACTTTAGATTTTTAAGAAGGCTTACAGCCGAAAATATGCCTGAGGAGGGTTGCCACCTGTTTGAAAATTTAACTCGATATAATTGAAATAGGTATCAAATTAAAGAGGTTGAGGAAAGAAAACTTTAGAAAATACTTTTGTGCAGGATTGCCACCTATTTGAAAATTTTAACTCAGTTATATTGATTAAACAAATGAAATATTGCAATGTGGGTAGCGAACTAAAGAGTTTTTAAAAGTCCTACAGTAGAAAGTTTCTTGGAAGAGGGTTGCCACCTGTTTGAAAATTTATCTCAATTAAATTGGTAAAATAAATTAAATGTTACAATATCGGTACCAAACTAAAGGCATTTAAAAATCTTGATTTAGAAATCTATATTTATATATAAAAAAATGTTGTGTTCCTTTGTCACGGTCATCGAAACTCGAGAACCGCTGAACTGATTTGAATAATTTTTTTTTGTATTGTTCGGTATCATAGCAGGATCATTTATATTACAAAAATAAATAAATGAAGTATTTCAATATTAAGGTTTACGGCCGAAAATATATTTGAGGAGGGTTGCCACCTGTTTGAAAATTTAACTAAATTTACGTAATTGATAAAATAAATGACTTATTAAAATATAGGTATTAAATTAAGGAAGTTTAAGATAGATGACTGTTGGAAATATTTTTGAGGAGAGTTGCCACCTTTTTGAAAATTTTAACTCGAAAGCTTAGTATGTTGCACCAATGTATTTTCAATATAAAGCGATAAAATAAATAAACCAACGAAAAATTAGTCCCTTGTCAAATATGTTTGATTTATTATTATTTTTTTATGGATATGTACAAATGTAGAGCGGGTACGGACGATGTGTGGTGGCTGACGGCCGTTCCTGGTTGAATACGGGAAAATAAGTACCCGCGCTCTTTTCAATAGAACTGAGTTCAACCTCAAAGCAGTAAAACTGTTTGGAGGGGAAGTTAAAAAATAGTTAATTTGGCGGGAAAAATTTATGACAGTTTCTAATAAATACATATGTACATTAGAGTGGTCCAAAAAAATAAAGTCGGAGTTTTAATGCCGGCACACCCTAGGATTGATCCATATCGAAAAAAATATACCCCTATTTTTTTATTTTGAAATCAAAAAATATTTAGGGAGTGCTCAAAGCGTTCAAAGTTTTCCATGTATTTTATATGGAGAAAAAACAATTTTTCGTAGAAATGGTATAAAACTCTTGAAAATCAATATTTTTCGACCGGAAAACTATGGTTCTCTTCAGGAGACTAATATCCAATTGTTTATTTAACCATTTTTTATGATTAAAGATTTTTTATTGGTCCTCCCATTGCATTTTCTAAGGGCTTTGGAGGACCTATAAAATATAGTTACCATGAAAAAATTGTTAAAGAAACAATTGAGTATTATTACTGGGAATCTCCTGAAGATAAGTAAAGTTTTCCGATCGAAAAATATTGATTTTCAAGAATTCTACACTATTTCTACGAAAAGATGTTTTTTCTCCATATAAAATACATGGAAAACTTTGAGCGCTTTGAGCACTACCTAAATTATTTTTTATTTCAAAATAAAAAATATGGGTATTTTTTTTCGGTATATAACAATCCTAGTGGGTGGCGGCATTAAAAATCCGACCTTATTTTTTTTACATACATTTTTGGACCACTTTAGTGTACATGTATGCGTACATATGTACCTATATTATTAAGCATTAGGGTGGACCGTTTTGGATTGATTAAATAAATGAAATATTGCAATGTGGGTATCAAACTAAAGAGTTTTAATAAGACTTACAATCGAAAATATGTTTGAGGAACAATATGGGTGCCAAACGAAAGGTATTTGAAAAATCTTGATTTGGAAATATTTTTTATGGGATTATGGGACTGAAAATATTGAAATCAAATGAAATATTACATAACTGTTTCCAAACGAAAAGTATTTGGGAAAGCTTTACTAGGGAATTTTTTTAAATCTTTCCACTTATCCAAAATCCGAACATTGTAAATAAATATAAAATTTACAACATCTTATCAAACGAAGTGGTCATATTATCAACGAAGAGCTGGTACACAAATTACTTAATGTAAAAAATTCATAAACAAGTAACTTTTAAGCAAACAACACACCGACTCCAATTCTCATATAAAAGTGTAATAGTACCGTTAATTTTTTCATGATCCAATGATCGGATCTAAACCAAATTAGTATGGGATCACCTGGAAATCGGTTGACGTGGTCCAAAGTTATGCGGTAACATGCATAAAAAAAAACCGACGAATTGATAACCTTCTCCTTTTTTTTGAAGTCGGCTAAAAACTACTGAAACAAATAACAAAATGATAAAAGAGTACCGAAAACAAAAAACTATCGCATGAAAGCTGTTTAAAAAATACTTAATGAAAACATAAAATTGTTGACACCATTCCCTAGTATTATAAATCAGTCAACTTTTAATCGTAACAATTTTGTTTGGGGTCGCCAAGGCATACTACGTATATTGCGAGTAAAGAAATTTTGNGAAAAGCATTTACGATCGCATGATCCAAATGTTAAGATAATAAGAGCTGCAGAACTGAACCATGAAGGAACATTTTTTTTACAAGGGCGTGTAGTTTCTGGCGTGTGCCGATGACATCGACATCAACGGTAACAAAAATAGCGAAGTCTCTTCTGCCTTTTCCAAGCTGGATAAGGAAGCAAAGCGAATGCGCCTGGTGGTAAACGAGGACAAGACGAAGTATCTCCAGTCACCGCGTTCGCGCCATAGAACCCACGTCACTGACAGTTATAATTTCGGGAAAGTGGAGAATTTCATTTACTAGGGAACCAGCACTATCACCGATAAAAATATCAGCATGGAAAACCCACACAGAATTACTCTTGCCAACAGGTGCTGCTTTGGACTTAGTAGGCAATTGGGGAGTAAAGTCCTTTATCGACGTACAAAAACCGCACTCTATAAATCACTCATCATGCCCGAGCTGTTATATGCCGCAGAAGCTTAGACAATGACAACATTTTATGAGGCGGCTCTTGGAGTATTCGAGAGAAAGATCTTACGGAAGATATACAGGCTTCTACGCATGGGCGACGATGTTACCGTAGACGATGGAACGATGGTTGTATGAGCTTTACAACCAAATGTACATAGTGCAGCGAATGTATATAGAGCGGCTCCGCTGGCTTAGACATGTCGTTCAATAGGAACCGAAGTTTCAGGTGTAAAAGAATTCAACTCGCAAGCCGATGGTGGTAGCAGACGAATAGGAAGCACCCATGGCAATGGAGAGACCAAGTTGGCACAGAGAGAAATGACTGGCGTTCTTTGTGGAGCTCGGCCAAAATGGCTTAGGCGGTTACAAAGCCAAAGTAGAAGAAGAATATGCAAATGATAAATGACGGAGTTGGGGGACCATTTTCTTGGATGCGCCAGGAGGAACTAGCAAAATATTCCTTATCAGATGGATTCTGGCAACGGTTCGATCAAAAAATTACATTACCTTAGCCAACGCTTCGTCTGGAATTGCTGCGACATTTTATCAGGTGGAAACATTGCCAATTCAGCTCTTTAGCTGCCATTGAACATATAAATCATCGAAACTCCCACGTGCAATATTTCCAGAGCATCCGGTATGAAAAAAGTTTACCAAAAAATTAAATTCATTGTTTGGGATGAGTGCACCATGGCACATAAAAAATCGTTTGAGGCTTTTGATCCATTGTTGCGGGATTTGCGTGGAAACGTTCAACCATTCGGGATATTGCTCGCAGGAGATTTTACGAAAACATTGTCTGTAGTTTCTCGATTAACACGGGAGAAAAATGCTTGCTTGAAATAGTCAACATTGCGACAAGACGAACATACATACACTGCAGCTGAAGTATTCGCGCGACAATAACTGGACATTGGGAACGCAAAGCTGCCAGTCAATGAGAGATTAAGACGAATTGTATGGCCTAATAATTTTTGTAAATTAGAAACATCGAAAGGGGAACTGATCGAAAGAATGTTTCTTTATTAAGAAAATTAATTTTAGGAATCACGATTGGCTCAGTGAACGGGCTATTCTTGCTGCGAAGAATAAGGAGGCCTATCAACTAAATAATAGTGGTATTGACAACAGTCGTTGCTTGAGCTGATCAGCTCTTTTACTAGACTGCCAGACCACTTGCTCACTGTGGTGAATACCACTAATGTTATTCAATCCAGCATTCAACGTGAGGAAATAGCATATACGTCGATAAACACCGTTGTGGAAAAAGACCATCCAACGAAATTTTTGAACTCGATTAATCTTCCAGGGAGACCTCACATACTGAAATTAAAAATAGGTTTGACAGTTATCATGTTGCGGAATATTAATCAGCGAAAACTCTGCAACGGAATGCGACTCGCAGTTAAGAAATTGATGAAGAACGTAATGTAAGAAAAGATTTTAACGTGGCCTTTCAAAGGTGAAGAATTCCCATGATTCCATTTAATGATGATGATTCAATTTAAAAGATTTGAATTCCCAATTCGATTGACATTCGGAATCACAATCAATAATGCTCCAGGTCGAACTTTGGAAAAGTATGGTTTAGATTTAGATGCGGATTGCTTCTCAGATGTTGCGTGTTCCTTTGTCGCCAAACCAGATATCCTTGATATCTATGCAGAGAATGGAAAAATAACAAATATTGTGTGCACACCAGTACTTATTACATAACCAAACACATATGAAACGTATGCTTTGTTTCGTTAATAATTTATCGTCCATATAACAGAAATATGCCACAGCAAAGCGTGGCAGGGTACAGCTAGTTTCTTATAAGTTTATATTTCTACGCTAATAACCAAGGTTACATTTCGATTGTATTACGCTTACTTTCAAGCGTTTTATAAAAAAAAATCAACGTTTTGTAAGCTTAATGTTTGTAAATGTAAACCTTAAAAAAGCTTTCTTTAAGTTTATATTGCTTGATGGGTACATACATATTGCAGCAATTAATTTAATTTGAAGAAATGGCGTATCGTGCGGATCCGCTAAAGCGTAGTGCACATTTTTAGGCGTAGTAATAATAATGCGGTTGTTGTATATTTAACTACTTCCGGCTAGGAAATATATACCTCTAGTGTTGCTAATTTTATGTTCTTTGATATGATATCTACCGGCGAGGTTTATGTCTAGACTAGGTTTTATAGGAACTTTTATTGTAGCAAAGCTTTCTGGACAAACAAGAAAGCCAGTTGATAAATGCTTGGTAAAATAGAAAAACTTCTACACTACTGCACGACCTCATTAATCTTAGTAACCGATAACGAACGCAGGTTGGTCAGACCGATAATACAAAATTTTTTAGAATCATTAGGAATCCGGCTATACTATATACCATCGCAGAGAAGCAAGATAAATGTTCAAGCCGAAAGCTGTCACTCCACACTAGTTGAGATATTTAGATGCTTAAAACCCAAGTTTTATGACAAAGGAACTCGTTAATATTGCAGTAGATCGCTATAACAATTCAATTCACTCGGTCACAAACCGAAAACCCAATGAAATATTTTTCAATCGTATATAAAAGAAAGAACATTAATAAATATTTAAAATCATTGTTGACACAAAGACAAATTGCCCAGAGTTAAAGACATAATAAGAATAGGGTCCTACCGGAGCGTTTTGGCAAGAACGACGTCATATACGTGAAGGATAAGCAGATAAAGGGAAAGCAAAAGCCCCTCTACAAAAAGAAATTGTGGCTAAGGATAATAAAGTTACAGTACCACCCTTAGTGGGAAAAAAATTCACAAACTGCACATAAAGAACTTAAAACAAAAGAATAAGCGCATTAGCACATACAAAAAAAAAAAAAACATGAGATGCCTAACTACAAGAGCGGGCTTTTAAGTGGGACAAATCGTGCTTTAGTAGGTAGGGCTGCCAGATATCTCTGTTGCCAAACCGGGACACTTTAGGGAGGGTCTCTTGCTCCCTTCTCTTTCATTTCGACGTGCGAAAGGATGTAGTGAAATTTTATTTTGACAGACAAAAACAAAAACATAAAAACATGAGATCATGAGATCATTACAACGTACGCCAACAAAACAAAACAACTTATCACAACCAAAGCACAGAGAATTTTTCACAATGCATGAACCTTTTTTTATTCTTTATAAAAATACAGTTTATGCTAAATATATGAAAAAACATAAAAATAAAATTGTTAAACTTTGTGCTAAACTCGGGAAAATTCAATAAATTTGCAACATTCTAATCAGACTTTTTATAAAAAAATTTAAAATCAAGTTTTGCAGGCCATTAAATTTTAGTTTATTTTTGGTATTGTTTTTACTGAGAGTTTCGTCCAGTCAAATTATGTTCGATAATTCTTTTTATATGGAAGACACTGTCAGCAAAAAAAATAAATGGTAAAAATCAACGAAATGTGCTGGCAACTTCAGACTTGTACTTTATTCTGATTTATCTGATTATAAATTGTGATCTGATGAAAAAGCCTCCGAGCCAATAATTTTGTACGGCACTGTACTTATAAGTACTCTAGGTTTCATGAAAGAAAAAAATTTAAGTACAAGATAACATTAAAATATCAGTCATATTTTTCGTTGCTGTGAACTTGTTTCAAAACTTCTCTATTTTCCTTAATATAATTGTAAAACTCTGTGCACGTCATTTTGAACGTATTTAGGTACATATATTGCTTGTGCAAAGTTCAACTATCTCGAAATGTGACTATTTCACAAATGAAACCGGTGCGCTGAGAGAAAGTAGTTTAGAGTTAAAAAAGCGTGCTAAATTAAAAAAAATACGCATATGAAAGAGCACCAACCCATCTCGTAATACGTTTAAGTATACAAATTTTTGTATTTAGTATAGAAATATTCAATTCAAATACGCCCATATTAAAATGAACGAATAATTAAGTTAAAAAAATATTTAAATTCCATGCTGGTTGTAATGGGAATTGAACCCTGACGCTCTGGAAATTAGCAAATTGTGGCAACCATCTTCGCGCAATCAGCTACAGCCAGACATGTAAATGTGCATTTAAATGTTGAGTTTGAATCAACACAACGCGTGCGTGTTATGAAAGTATAATTTTTAAGTACGAGCATTTGTAAACGATAATTAAATAGAAAATATTCATGTTTAATATGCGTTATTTCCCCCAGTGAATTTATAACATTTTTCTGAATATCACAACGCGTTTTTTCTCTTAGTGTAGTGATTTTTGAACTTTTATTCAAATTTGTGCAATCAAATCAAAAACCCGGACACTAAAACGAACCCCGGGACATTTTAAGGTTGGACCGGGACACCGGGACAAATAGTCTAAAACCTGGACATGTCCGGGAAAACCGGGACGTCTGGCAGCCCTATTAGTAGGTTATAACGCCATCGAATTTGACAGATGGCTACGTTACTCCCAAAACGGAGCACCACGATCCCCCATAGCTGGTTGGAGGAAAGTATGCTCCTCCGGTCCAAATAAAATTACGAAAAGCAGAAACCCAAAAATTTAAATTGTGCGCCTAATCCGCAAAAACACAAGAATTTGAATTTTGCACCGAATCCGCAAAATAACAAATAAAAAAAAAAGTGTTTTGTGCCTAATCCGAAAACACACAAGAATTTAGATTTTGCGCCTAATCCGCAGAATACCATGAAATTAAAATTAGCAAAAAACCAAAAAATTTCATTTTGCGCCTAATCCGCAAAATAACAACAAAATTAACATACGGAGTATTGCGCTTAAAAAAATATATTTTGCGCTTATCCGCGAAATAATTTTTTTATTTTAGTTTATTTTATTTTATTAATTTAACAAAACGACATTTCGTTTCGCTGCAGCCCAGTACTCCAACGCAAAGAGCAGTCATATATGTATGTATGTATACATTGTACTCATATGCTCAAAGAGCACAAACTCTTTCCACAATTTCACAGGGGTGGTTCGACAAACAACACCGCTTTCAAACATTCTCCCCGCCGATGAGATTTTTAGCATTGAGAATTCATTAATAAGGTTGGATTACTCGTACTAGCGTTGGTTCTCTAAAGGTTGAAGAAGAAACGACAGATATATGTTGTGGATCTACACTGAGAAAATTAAACAAATGAAACGCTCGTTTTCAAAAAATATTTTAAAACAAAAATTTGTATAATCGTTTTACTCTATATAAATTTAAAAACGCACAAATTTAAACGAAGCATTCGGAAAACTTCAACAGAAGTAATATCATATTTTGTATGGGGGGGAAGGCAATGAAAGAGAAGAAGTTATCATCTAAAATGTGTGTTTTCAAACTAAAACGAAACAATTTAGAATTTTTAAAATACAAATTATAAAGCTTCGAAGTATTCAGCCAACAAAGCAAAATTAAACATTTTTAAAATAAAATCGAAAACTTTAACTCGCAAAGTGTAAATGGAAAACTTAAAAAAAAGTACGTTAGCATTTCTCTTCAAAAAAATATTTATTTCCAAAATAGAACTTAAAATGGAGCAACTATTAAAAAAATTCGAGCTAGAGCACCTGCTGCCTCAGCTTATAGGTAAGTGCTATTAATAAGACTTATGTATAACTATGTAGTTAACAAGTTAGTTATTTACAGAAGCTGGAATTGAATATCGGCGTCTCATCTTTTTAAATGAAATGGACATTGTTGATGCAATGAAAAAGATAGGTGACCGAGCCGAATTTCGAGTTAAACTGCTCGAATGGAAAAAATCTTTGGTTAGAGTTTCCTATACAAAAAATTATACATATGTGCATATGTATGTATGTTTGCATATATTTTAAAATATTCATATTTGGATTTGTATTTAAATATAGAATCTAACCAGAGAGAAGCAGAAGGAACAGATATCTTTGGAGGAAAGGTGAGTAAACAGTATTTACAAAAATGTATCCTCCGGTTTTTGAAAGTTTGTTTTTGATATTTTTAGACGCTATCTGAACTGTTGGCCCAAACGGATACTGGGTGTTCCATACAAAGTTATTATAGAGAGCATAAATGTCTAATAGATATTAAACGAGACAAAATTGTACAAATTATTTTGGAACATACGTTTGTCAACTGTAAGCAGCTGACACCAAACGATTTTGATTGCATTTTAAAAGAAATTTTAAACGTTTTCCCAGAGGAAAGAAAAGTGTCCGTAAGTGCAACTTATATGTATGTATATGTACAGTCAGTCAATAAAGTTTGGATACAGCGATTTTTTTGCAATATGGGCAACTATTTTTTAAATATTTTATTTTTCGCTGATTTTGTTTAAAAATATAGTTAATTCTACAACGAAAACCCCAAAAACCAGAGCTCTAAACCTTGCGCCAAATTAAGAAAATTCTGGAAATTGTCATTCAAATATTGCACTTTTTAGTTACACTCTTTAGAAAAAAGTTGAGTATGTTGTAAAAATAAAATCCTTACTAATATTATAAATCCGAAAGTGAGTTTGTTTGTTTGCTACGCTTTAACTATTTACCCGATCATCATGTACACCGCTGTTATTTAGCCGAACTTAAAATATAGGATACATTTAATCTCGATTAGGCGAGAGGGAATGGCACCTCCATAGAAACGGAATTTTTCATGCTGCATTTCTCAGGAAAATATTTGGTTGATTACTGGATTTTGGTATGGAGATATATAAAATTATTCTCTACTCGTGGATGATGGCTGCCACCTTTTAAAAAAATCTAATTGAACTTCAATTAAGGGAATTATTTATTTGAAAATTATAATAAACAATTGGATGTCAAGAGGCTTAAACAAGCTGTAGTTTAATATATTTTGAAAAGGCTTGCCACCTGTTTGAAAAGTAAAATTAAAATTAATTATACGAGAGCCATCTGAAGAATTAAAATATGGTTGTCAAACAAAATATTATTAAGAAACCTTTAGNCATAGAAACGGAATTTTTCATATTGCATTTCTCAGGAAAATATTTGGTAGGTTACTGGAACTTGGTATGGAGATATATAAAATTATTCTCTACTCATGGATGATGGCTGCCACCTTTTAAAAAAATCTAATTGAACTTCAATTAAGGGATTTATTTATTTGAAAATTATATTAAAAAATTGGATGTCAAGAGGCTTAAACAAGCTGTAGTTTAATATATTTTGAAAAGGCTTGCCACCTGTTTGAAAAGTAAAATTAAAATTAATTATACGAGAGCCATCTGAAGAATTAAAATATGGTTGTCAAACAAAATATTATTAAGAAACCTTTAGTTTTAAAGTTTTGTATAATATTGAAAGCTTTCACAAGGGTTGCCTCATTTTAAAAATTCAACTTAATTAGTTTAAATGAAATATTATAATACTAGCAGACCCGGCGAAATTCGTCCCGCACAAAAGCGAACGAAAGCCGCCCGTTATGTCTCTAATTGTGTAACTTTTCATAGAACGGTTAATCTCACAACGAAATAAATTTAAAGGACATTTCCTTTTCACTCCCTGGCGGCAACAATGCTCCGGTTCTATAGTAAATCTGTCCAAGAAACTTTATCGTATAGTTGGTGGCGATTTCACAATGGATGCGTATAATTGTTCTACAGAAATACAATATAGTTATATAGACTTATTTCAGGCGAAATACCTTAAAGGTAAGTTTCACGAAAGCAATTTAAGTGAAAATAAATTTTTTTTTACTTGAATTTATTACAGTAAAAGGCGTGCGATGGTTTTGGCGGTTGATTTATCGGTGGTGATTTGAGATTTACTCCTGCACAACTCAACCCTGGTGTCTCCGAATGAAGCTTCAAGGCATAACAATACTACCAAAAATCACATACATTGGGCCAATCGTAACACTTAAAAATTCGATATACTCAATGGTGCAACAGGTTTATTTATTTTGACATTCACGGCACCTTTTCTAACTTGGCGATTATTCGAAATCACTCCAGCGCCACGTGGCAGCTCTTTTTTGAAATAGTATTGCCTTTACCTTTACCAATACATATTCTGAATATTGGCCAAAGTGGATCATCAATAAGATTTTTAGTAACAACTTAACTCCAGTGCCAACTGGCGGGTGAATTTGTGGATCTACACTATCCAGAGAGTTACTCAAAAACACACAAAAAACTTCGTTCAAAATCCGTCCGAGAATTTCACTCACAAACACACGTACAGATAGCCCGTTTTCTCCATGAGTATAAGATTGATGTCATATATGTATCTCCACACCAAGTTCCAGTACTCTNAAAATTGAGGAAAACTCTCACTCTTTAGAAAAAAGTTTAGTACGCAGTTTTTAGCCCAATCAATTTTAGTTTAGCAAAAAACAAAATATTTAATAAACAGTTTCCCGTATTGCAAGGAACTCTCTGCATTTAAACTTTATTAATTGACTGTCCATGAATTATAAGTTATCTTTCTTCTTCAGATCAACATTGATTTTGAAATTAAAAATCCGGGCAAACAAAATAAGCTAAAAGAAAAGTGGGAATCTTTCAGAGATGTCTTGACAAGATATTACTATACAAAATCTATTAATCCCCTTTCTAAAGAATTAGTAAAAGAAGCAGAGGAGTCTGGAAATATTGGTAGGTACATATATAAATTCATATCTATGTGCACTTCAGAGTAAGACAATTCAAAAGTCTAAATATTTTTCTTCTTTTTCATCAGATCAACAAAATCATGTCTTGCTATAGCTATTAAACACTGTGATTCCATCAAAAGGTTTTGGTGGCAAATCTTTTTCAATACTGGATGCGAACCAATTCTTTGTCGTTCCAATAGCTAACATCAGCTATATCTACATATGTAAAAATCGAAGAGTTAGAAGCGAAATGCTTAAGCCTCAAGACATCTTTGCAGCCGTTGATCATAGCCGAAGGGTTCGACAGTGAGAAATGTTTTTATGTTTACTTTGAAAAAGTGTTTTTAAAGTTTGAATCATTTCTAACCGCTTTTCATTGTACGTTCAAGCTTTTCCAACGTCTTAATCTAAAATATCCAGATCCTTGCATTTTGGCTTGGACATTTGTACAAATATTTATTTATGATATAATTACTCCTAATAACGCCCGAGCAGCGTATCTAAGCTTACTTTTGAACTACTTTTCCGATAAGCTTTAAATATATATACAAAATGTTTTTGTGTTTTAAGTGTGACAATATTTTTGTCACGACAGATTTGTATATAACACATCTAAAAAACGTTCATATTCTTAATAAAGCAGATGCAAAAACATGCGTCCAAAACAAGTGTAATAAGTTATTCTCTCGGTTTGCTACATTTAAGCGTCATCTGGAAAGTCATGATATTTATAGTTTAATTCCAAAACGCTCAAAAGTAATTTACATTTTGCAAAGCGAAAAAAACGTAAACATTGATTATGGGCATAGATATAGCATATGTGAGACAGTTTATGCTCCAAACTCTGAAGAAAGTAGCTCTTGTATAAAGTGTATGTGTATAAAGTTAGCGAAACAACATCAGGCAAAAAATGTCGCATATACCCATGAATTTGCCGTTTTTTTGCCGTTAATTAGTTGTGAAAAAAAATAATTTTGTCGCTCTGGTATTTTTTTTAGATATAAGGTGTTTTGCTAACTTTATATAAAGGTAGCGAAGAACCCCTCCAAACTCAAAGACAAACGACTTGGCTTTATATATATATATATATGCATATATTTTAAAATATTCATATTTGGTTTTGTATTTAAATATAGAATCTAACCAGAGAGAATCAGAAGGAACAGAATATCTTTGGAGGAAAGGTGAGTAAACAGTATTTACAAAAATGTATCCTCCGGTTTTTGAAAGTTTGTTTTTGATATTTTTAGACGCTATCTGAACTGTTGGCCCAAACGGATACTGGTTGTTCCATACAAAGTTATTATAGAGAGCATAAATGTCTAACAGATATTAAACGAGACAAAATTGTACAAATTATTTTGGAACATACGTTTGTCAACTGTAAGCAGCTGACACCAAACGATTTTGATTGCATTTTAAAAGAAATTTTAAACGTTTTCCCAGAGGAAAGAAAAGTGTCCGTAAGTGCAACTTATATGTATGTATATGTACAGTCAGTCAATAAAGTTTGGGTACAGCGATTTTTTTGCAATATGGGCAACTATTTTTTAAATATTTTATTTTTCGCTGATTTTGTTTAAAAATATAGTTAATTCTACAACGAAAACCCCAAAAACCAGAGCTCTAAACCTTGCGCCAAATTAAAGAAAATTCTGGAAATTTTCATTCAAATATTGCACTTTTTAGTTACACTCTTTAGAAAAAAGTTGAGTATGTTGTAAAAATAAAATCCTTACTAATATTATAAATCCGAAAGTGAGTTTGTTTGTTTGCTACGCTTTAACTATTTACCCGATCATCATGTACACCGCTGTTATTTAGCCGAACTTAAAATATAGGATACATTTAATCTCGATTAGGCGAGAGGGAATGGCACCTCCATAGAAACGGAATTTTTCATGCTGCATTTCTCAGGAAAATATTTGGTTGATTACTGGATTTTGGTATGGAGATATATAAAATTATTCTCTACTCGTGGATGATGGCTGCCACCTTTTAAAAAAATCTAATTGAACTTCAATTAAGGGAATTATTTATTTGAAAATTATAATAAACAATTGGATGTCAAGAGGCTTAAACAAGCTGTAGTTTAATATATTTTGAAAAGGCTTGCCACCTGTTTGAAAAGTAAAATTAAAATTAATTATACGAGAGCCATCTGCAGAATTAAAATATGGTTGTCAAAAAAAATATTATTAAGAAACCTTTAGTTTTAAAGTTTTGTATAATATTGAAGTCTTTCACAAGGTTTGCCACATTTTAAAAATTCAACTTAATTAGTTTAAATGAAATATTATAATACTAGGAGACCCGGCGAAATTCATCCCGCACAAAAGCGAACGAAAGCTTTATGTCCGTTATGTCTCTAATTGTGTAACATTTCATAGAACGGTTAATCTCACAACGAAATAAATTTGAAGAACATTTCCTTTTCACTCCCTGGCGGCAACAATACTCCGGTTCTATAGTAAAACTGTCCAAGAAACTTTATCGTATAGTTGGTGGCGATTTCAAAATGGATGCGTATAATTGTTCTACAGAAATACAATATATATAGACTTATTTCAGACGAAATACCTTAAAGGTAAGTTTCACGAAAGCAATTTAAGTGAAAATAAATTTTTTTTTACTTGAATTTATTACAGTAAAAGGCGTGCGATGGTTTTGGCG
>NW_016160096.1:40756-41905 GCF_001687245.7 Rhagoletis zephyria | reverse complement strand
CGTGCTACCGCACGTTTGAAATAATTATTTATTGTGGCTTTCGCCACAAGTACTCCCCTTCTGCGAAAAGGAAATTAATCATGGTGTTTGTTGAAAACAGTTGATGTGGCTCAGCGAAATCTGACACGTTTTTGTGTCGATGGCGTAGATGAGCTAGAAGCAGAGTCAGATGGATGATATGAAGAGGAAAGTCGAGATGTTCCAGGTTGAGGCGTCTCAGGTGAAGATGGCGAAGTAAGCGTGGCATTGCTGTCGTTTGAGTCGTTGTCGATCTCGGCGCTATCTTCATCTTCGTCGTCTGGGAGCAAAAATACAGGTTTGAGGCGGTCGATAGAAATCACTGTGTTTTCGCCCCTGATCTCTACTACAAAATGCTTCTCATGCCTTGATATAACTCGGTGAGGCCCCTCATATGGCGAAGTGAAAGCGTGATGCGGGGCATCGCGGCGAACGAAAACGTGTGAGCAGCTAGCTAACTCCTTAAAGATGAACGTCTTTCTCTGGCCATGTCGAGCGACGGGCTGAGGAGAGAGGTCGGCGAAGTGATTTCTAAGGCGTTCTGCCATAGTAGAAGGTGGTAACCCTCGTCGCGGTGAAGGAGCGAGGAATTCCCCCGGCAAGCGAAGCGGCTCTCCATAAACGAGATCAGCAGGAGTCGCGCCAAGATCTTCCTTCCAGGCGGCGCGAATTCCTAGAAGCACAATGGGTAGCATTTCAACCCACGAGTTGTTTTCATGACATCGAATGGCTTCCTTTAGGTGTCGGTGTAGGCGTTCCACCATTCCATTCGACTGTGGATGGAACGTAGTGGTATGTATGTGTTTGCTGCCGAGGAGACGAGCGAGAGCGTTAAAGAGCTGACTTTCAAACTGTGTCCCCTGATCCGTCGTAATTCGGAGCGGCACTCCATAGCGGCATATCCATCCAGCGAAAAGAGTACGGGCGACACATTCGGCTCCAGTGTTATCGATGGGGAACGCCTCTGGAAACCTGGTGAAACGATCAATGATCGTAAGGCAGTTACGATATCCTTTGGACGGGACATATGGCCCAATGATGTCCACGTGGATGTGCTCAAAACGCCGCGTTCGTCCTGGAAAATTTTGAATGGGGGATGAGACATGACGAGTTACCTTGTTTCGTTGGCAG
>NW_016160096.1:34431-40634 GCF_001687245.7 Rhagoletis zephyria | reverse complement strand
CGTGCTACCGCACGTTTGAAATAATTATTTATTGTGGCTTTCGCCACAAGTACTCCCCTTCTGCGAAAAGGAAATTAATCATGGTGTTTGTTGAAAACAGTTGATGTGGCTCAGCGAAATCTGACACGTTTTTGTGTCGATGGCGTAGATGAGCTAGAAGCAGAGTCAGATGGATGATATGAAGAGGAAAGTCGAGATGTTCCAGGTTGAGGCGTCTCAGGTGAAGATGGCGAAGTAAGCGTGGCATTGCTGTCGTTTGAGTCGTTGTCGATCTCGGCGCTATCTTCATCTTCGTCGTCTGGGAGCAAAAATACAGGTTTGAGGCGGTCGATAGAAATCACTGTGTTTTCGCCCCTGATCTCTACTACAAAATGCTTCTCATGCCTTGATATAACTCGGTGAGGCCCCTCATATGGCGAAGTGAAAGCGTGATGCGGGGCATCGCGGCGAACGAAAACGTGTGAGCAGCTAGCTAACTCCTTAAAGATGAACGTCTTTCTCTGGCCATGTCGAGCGACGGGCTGAGGAGAGAGGTCGGCGAAGTGATTTCTAAGGCGTTCTGCCATAGTAGAAGGTGGTAACCCTCGTCGCGGTGAAGGAGCGAGGAATTCCCCCGGCAAGCGAAGCGGCTCTCCATAAACGAGATCAGCAGGAGTCGCGCCAAGATCTTCCTTCCAGGCGGCGCGAATTCCTAGAAGCACAATGGGTAGCATTTCAACCCACGAGTTGTTTTCATGACATCGAATGGCTTCCTTTAGGTGTCGGTGTAGGCGTTCCACCATTCCATTCGACTGTGGATGGAACGTAGTGGTATGTATGTGTTTGCTGCCGAGGAGACGAGCGAGAGCGTTAAAGAGCTGACTTTCAAACTGTGTCCCCTGATCCGTCGTAATTCGGAGCGGCACTCCATAGCGGCATATCCATCCAGCGAAAAGAGTACGGGCGACACATTCGGCTCCAGTGTTATCGATGGGGAACGCCTCTGGAAACCTGGTGAAACGATCAATGATCGTAAGGCAGTTACGATATCCTTTGGACGGGACATATGGCCCAATGATGTCCACGTGGATGTGCTCAAAACGCCGCGTTCGTCCTGGAAAATTTTGAATGGGGGATGAGACATGACGAGTTACCTTGTTTCGTTGGCAGGCTATGCATGTTCGGGCCCACTGTCGACAGTCTCGCCTGATGTTGGGCCAGACGTAGCGTTGCGTCACCAGCTTTGTAGACGCTCGTGCTCCGGGATGGCTGATGCTATGTAGGACGTCGAAAATTCTTTTCCTCAGTGGTGCGGGTACAAAAGGGCGAATCAGATTGCCGGATATGTCACAATAGATTGGCTTGTCACAACCTGGAATGTTGACGGAACGCAGGGCGAGGGAATCGTGTTGTGGGTCCTGTATACGTTGCTGCAGCTCTTCATCGACAGCTTGAGCTTCGGCAAGCTCATTCACAGAGACTGCTGCGGAGATTTCCTCGATGCGGGAAAGAGCATCTGCGACGACGTTATCTTTTCCAGATACGTGCTGGATATCAGTCGAAAACTGGCCGATAAAATCCAGTCGATGGAATTGCCATGGTGTCGCTCTATCGGGGTCCTGGGCGAAAGCGTGAAGCAAAGGTTTATGATCTGTGAAGATCGTCACGTGCCGTGCCTCGAAAATGTAGCGAAATTTTCGCAAAGCTGCGTATATAGCATGGAGCTCACGATCGTAGGGGCAGTGTTTTCTTAGTGCGGGTTGAAGTTTCTGGCTAAAGAAGGCCAGTGGCTCCCAGCTTTGCCCTCGTCGTTGCTGGAGGACGGCTCCGATAGCGTTCTCTGAAGCATCAGTAAAGATCGCCCACGGAAGCGTTGTATCCGGGTATACCAGCAAGGTTGCTTTTCGCAACTCCTCCTTGCAGGCGATGAAAGCAGCATCGCCCTCCGGTGTCCAAACAACTGGTTGAGAGCCTTTGACTGAAGCGCCTTGGGTATATTCGTGCAGAGGACCCTGAAGCTTAGCAGCATTTTTAAGAAATTTTCGGTAAAAATTTATCATTCCGAGGAACTCACGCAGTTTACGGATCGTTGTGGGGCGAGGGAAGTTGGCTATCGCCTCAACTTTAGCTGGAAGTGTTAAGATCCCTTCGCCCGAGATGCGATGCCCGAGGAAGTCAACTTCTGGCTGACCAAAACGGCACTTAGCGGTGTTAATTACGACACCGTACTTTGCGAGCCGTTCGAAAAGCGTGAGAAGATGTTTGCGGTGTTCCTCGATGTCCTTCGAAGCGATGAGGATATCGTCGATATACGGGAATGTGAAATCGTCTAGGCCCCGTGTCACCTCGTCGATAAACCGTTGGAATGTCTGTGCGGCATTCCGTAGACCGAACGACATGAACGGGAACTCGAAGAGGCCGAATGGTGTAATAATGGCCGTTTTGTTAACGTCATCTGTGGCTACGGGGATCTGATTGAAAGCGCGTACAAGGTCGATGGTCGAGAAGATTCTCTTGCCAGCGAGATTGGCGGTAAAGTCCTCTAGCACACGAACGGGATATCGATCCGGTATCGTTCGTGCATTTAGCTGTCGATAATCCCCGCAAGGTCGCCACTCGCCCGATTTTTTGGGTACCAGGTGGAGCGGAGATGACCAGGGACTCTTCGAACGTTGAGTTATTCCCAGTAGCATCATTTTATCAAACTCCGCCTTGGCGATTTTGAGCTTGTCAGGGGCGAGACGACGAGCCTTGCTGGATACCGGAGGTCCGGGTGTAGTGGCTATGTGNCTCGCCCGATTTTTTGGGTACCAGGTGGAGCGGAGATGACCAGGGACTCTTCGAACGTTGAGTTATTCCCAGTAGCATCATTTTATCAAACTCCGCCTTGGCGATTTTCAGCTTGTCAGGGGCGAGGCGACGAGCCTTGCTGGATACCGGAGGTCCGGGTGTAGTGGCTATGTGGTGCAGCGTCGTGTGTTTGGCAGGCAGGCATATTCCTTCAGGTTTCGTCAGATTCGGAAATTTTGCGATGAGACTCGACCATGGGGAGTCGACAGGCGTGACCTTGATTTCTGAGACGATTTTGGATAGCGATACTTTACAAGACGTCGTTAAACCAGTTAAAGAGTCGATGAGGCAGCCGTTCTTCAGGTCAGGTAAAATGCCGAAATGTGCCAAAAAATCAGCACCAATAATAGGTTTGGTCGTGTCCGCTACTACGAAGCGCCATGTGAAATTTCGTCTGAGGCCGAGATTAAGCGATAGATTTACGCAGCCATACGTGTTGATCGTCGAGCCATTTGCTGCAATAAGAGTATAGTTGACTCGTTGCGGTGATCCAGGGGTGAGAGACTTGGGAAATGTACATAGGTCAGCGCCAGTGTCCACCAGATATTGGACTTTGCTGACGCGATCAATTACGAAGAGGCGGTTTGATTCGAATGAGGGGCCGTTAACCGCCGCTAACGGTCCGACGAGGCATTTCCCTGGAACGAGCAAGGTGATCTGCAACGCTTGGCTCTGTTGGCGAAATTTTGGTGATACCAGCACATATTGTTGTCGGGTGCTGGGGAGGTTGCTCGAGAAAGGGTGCGATTTCTAGAGCGAGGACGTGAGCGGGCGGCACTCCGGCCCTTAAGCGCTGAGGCTAGCTCGCTGATTGAAGCTTCGAGGCGAGAAAAACGTGCCTCGACGGCTGATGTAGTTGTCTCCTGGACGGCGTTGATGTGCGCTGCCGGCAATGCAATTTCGTGGATTTTGTCGGCGAGTGCTGCAAGCTTATCAAGAGACATGTCGGCCTGAGATGCGAGAATAGATTGCGTCGTCATCGGTAACCTGCTTAGCCACTTAGTGCGGAGGATGTTATCAGGAACGGTATTGTCGAGACTTCTGAGATGGCGAAGGAACTGTGATGGTTTCCTGTCGCCCAAGGTTTCTCGGTCGAGAAGCTGTTGGAGTCGTGCATCTCGGGAAAGCGTAAGGCGTTCGACGAGCGCCTCCTTCAGGCGAGTATAGGGCATTGCAGCCGGCATGTTCAAGAGGAGGTCCTCTACCTCAGCAGCGGCCTTCGCGTCGAGATGTGACGAGGCGTAATGATACCTCGTTATTTCGTCAGTAATTCCGGCGAGATGAAACTGCCCTTCAAGTTGGGCAAACCACAAAGCGGGGCGTTCGGCATTGAAGGCGGGACACCGTATCGAGACGCGTTGAAGCGGCGTTGCGCTGTCGGCCGCTTGCACTCCAGCGTTATCCGGCATAACGATTTCGCAAAGTCCTTAGATGTTCAGCAAGGTGACGATTCTCAAAAATACTCGAAATGGGCGCTTGAACGACCCAGCCACGTGCGCGCTTGATGCACCAAAACCAACTCACAAAGTGCAAGACCAAAAAAAATGCACTCGAAACTTCGATGAATAGTCAACGCAATGTATTTAACAGTGAAAGCGGGTAAACTATTCACGCGATCACGTCGGGGTCACCAGTGTGGTGATTTAGTGCAGTCCACCAAAAGAAAAGACGCGGTTATATGAATAAAATTTGGTTTATTAAATTTACAGTTCGTAGCTGCGAATCGTAAAAGGAAAGAATTCCACGTAAGTTAGGTTGAGCCCTTTTATACAATTCGTCTGCCAAAACAAGTTCCTGTTATTTTCCTATGTACTCGGTATTACCTTTTCTCTTCACATTCGTTTCAGCGCTGCTTTGTAAGCATGGGTCAGCTGACTCAATCGGTTTGTGCTGCCGTATTGTCCGTGCTACCGCACGTTTGAAATAATTATTTATTGTGGCTTTCGCCACATTTTTTAATTTAATTTCGTTTTTTGACACTTATTGTGTCTGTAATTTTATTTATTTTTTTTCATTTAATTTTTTAATTTTTATTTTTTTTGGGTTTCAATTTTATTTTTAGCTTTTATGGTTTTAAAAAGAAATATATTTTTTCGAAACTTATATTTTTTAATAATTTTTTTCGCTCTTAATTCATTTTTTCTTTTAGATTTCATTGTTTTAACAAGAAAAATATATATTCGTATATATTTTTATTTCATTAAATATTTTATTTTATTGTTTTCACTATTTTTCTTTTATAATAAAACTTTTATATTTTATTTTAAAAAGAATTTTTTTTCAATCTCGTTTCATTTTTAAAAATATATATATGTTTTAATCCAAAGCTTTTTCTTGCTTAATTAATTTTTCTTTCAATATTTAAATTTTTCGTTCAAAAAGAAAAATATTTTTTTTCACATTTATTTTTATTACTTTTAATGTAACTTTTTTTTTAATTTTTAGATTATATTATTTTAGAAACAAGTATTTTTTTCATTTAATTTAATTTTTAGGGACTTACTTTTTTATTTTATTTTTGTCAGTGTTATATTTTCTTTTTTAATTAAATGTGGTGAGTCGCCAAAATTGGCCTGTAAAATACAAGCGGCTTAAAAGAAACCAGACTGTGGCACTGTACCTTATTTTTATATATGTCTGTACATACCTATATGAAACTAAGGCAGCAAATGTCAGTGCAGAAGCCCTTCAAATCTGCGTCCGGGAGTGAGCAAAGACATAACCAATTGACGATTCGCGATGCGACAGCGCGCGACTGTGACATTCTTAAAATATTCAAACGCCTGTCCCCACTAACTAACCTGACCATGCGGGGCATGCGAAGCAAGCTAAGAATAAACCAGCGATAGCGATAGTGACGAGGCAGCTAGGTGGAGGCAGCTATTGACCAGTCACACCGGCTCTAAGAACTTGTCTTGTGACAAGCAAGCAATTAAAGTGAAGACACCAAAGCATAGCATGGCAGTGTTGAAAACACAGAGCCACAAAGTGGCAAGAATGAAGTCAGCGTAATATGTATAACAAATGTGGCTTGTAAATGGACAGGAATCGCCACCTTAGCGCGCAGTGATTACACCGCGAGGTACTCGTACTTACTAACACACACACACACACACACACACTGACGCTTTGGCATATGGAGGCTTAGCAGCTTGAAAAAGGGCGTTGCACGTTGCTAAACCACCATTAAAATAGGGAAGTATAAAGCAATCTTGCAGCGACAGTGTACGAAGGTAAGATGCGCAGCAGGTTAAAAATTAATTAGCGCGACTGTTGCAAGCACATGCGCGCCATATCAGCTTACTTCGCACGAAAGTGGTGTTTGCAACCAGCTTTTGACGGCTACTTACAACATTCAAATGTCACAAAAAAAA
>NW_016160096.1:28958-32711 GCF_001687245.7 Rhagoletis zephyria | reverse complement strand
CTCAATTTCTACAGTCAAAGTTAAATTTTATTTTTCCTGCTGGATTTTTTTCGTCGAAATTTTTAAAATCTTATGGTTACGAAATTTGTTTAAGAAATTTAGTTGAACAGTTCAAAATTCTAGAAGCTGGTATTGTTATCAATTCAAAGAAGGTTTCATTTGTCTTAGGCTTAGTAGTCGGTGATAATCTTGCTGTCAATTCTGTCTTGGGTATGGTACAATCCTTTAGCTCAAATAGATTTTGTAGATGTAGGCAGACTAAACATGACACCAAGAAAATTAAAATAGAAAGGAATACACGCACTGTCGATAATTATGATCGAGATTGTAAAGAAATGAGTATTTTGACTGGCATAAAATCAAACTGTATGTTTAATTAGCTGCAATCCTTTCATTTCGTTGAAAATATTTCTTTCGACATAATGCACGATTTGTTTGATGGCGTCTGCTCATACGATATATGCCAACTTCTGTTGTCCCTANATGCAAAAGCTATTAGGAATTCTTAAAATTATTTATAATTGTTTAATTAATATTAGCAGTTTACAACCTGAACTAATGTCATTATTGAACTGCTTGGATAGCGCTTTTAAAGACATTGAAACTGAGCCTAGCTTAGTAAAAAATTTTGAGAAAAAAAATTATTTTTAAACATTCACATGAAACTGTGATAAACAACGAAATAACTGAACAAATCATTCGAGGAAATCCCACCTCCCATGCTAAAGAAAGAAAAGTGTATGTCATGCCACTTTTATTTCAGTTTAGGAGGTTTTTTGAGCTTCCTAATGTTGTATTACAAGAAACCGAAGCAAATACAATCTCTTTGTTAGAAAACACAAAAATTTCGAATGTGATTAATGGTGAAACTATGCAGAAAACTTTTGCCAACAAACAAAATTTCGACATAGTTATACCTTTTAATGTTTACTTCGACGATTTTCAAATAAATAACCCTCTAGGAACCCACCCATATTCTATTTGTGCTTGTAACTAAAGTTTTCCAACAATTACTCAATTTCTACAGTCAAAGTTAAATATTATTTTTCCTGCTGGATTTTTTTCGTCGAAATTTTTAAAATCTTATGGTTACGAAATTTGTTTAAGAAATTTAGTTGAAAATTCTTGAAGCTGGTATTGTTATTAATTCGAAGAAGGTTTCATTTGTCTTAGGCTTAGTAGTCGGTGATAATCTTGCTGTCAATTCTGTCTTGGGTATGGTACAATCCTTTAGCTCAAATAGATTTTGTAGATGTAGGCAGACTAAACATGACACCAAGAAAATTAAAATAGAAAGGAATACACGCACTGTCGATAATTATGATCGAGATTGTAAAGAAATGAGTATTTTGACTGGCATAAAATCAAACTGTATGTTTAATTAGCTGCAATCCTTTCATTTCGTTGAAAATATTTCTTTCGACATAATGCACGATTTGTTTGATGGCGTCTGCTCATACGATATATGCCAACTTCTGTTGTCCCTAATCAAAGAAAAGGTATTAACCCTAGAAACAATCAATTCCAGAAAACGACTTTTCCTTATGGAGAAATGGAATTATCCAATATGTCACCTAATACATATCACAATCGGATTTCTTCAAAAAAATAAATTAAAAATGACAGCCAGTGAAATGATTTGCTTCGTCACGTATTTACCACTAATGATTGGTGATCTCATTCCACCAGGAAATAGATTTTGGGATCTCGTCATTGTGCTGTCAAAAATAGTTGATCTCTTATTAGTTGAATAATATACGACCTGGTAAAGGACAAGGGGCGCTAAGTAAGGAATAATTACGAACTAAAAATAGAAATGCTAATTTATGCCAAAACTTAAAATTTACGGAGAGAAACGAATAAAATTTGCTTTATTAGAACAATTTCATAATTTTGGAAAGCGGTTTAAAAATTGGTTAAAAATAATAAAAGCAATACATTTTTTTGTGACATAATTTGCCGTTTGGCTTGTTTTGTGCACTAAAACTGTTTTTGATTTTGTCGTTAAATTTGTTTTGTTTAAACAGCCTTATTAAAAAAAAAATAGGTACTTGGAAAGCGGTTAAAAATAGTAAAAACAATTAATTATTTTGTGACATAATTTGCCGTTTGACTTGTTTTGTGCACGAAAACTGTTTTTGATTTTGTCGTTTAATTTTTTTTTTTGTTTAAACAGCCCTATTTAAAAAGAAAATAGGCACTTGGAAAGCGGTTTAAAAGTTGGTTAAAAATAATAAAAGCAATAAATTTTTTTGTGACATAATTTGCCGTTTGGCTTGTTTTGTGCACTAAAACGGTTTTTGATTTTGTCGTTAAATTTTTTTTATTTAAACAGCCTTATTTAAAAAAAATAGGCACTTGGAAAGCGGTTTAAAAATTGGTTACAAATAATAAAAATAATAAATTTTTTGTTGCATAATTTACCGTTTGAATTGTTTTGTGCATTAAAACTGTTTTTGATTTTGTCGTTTGATGGTGATAAGAAAGCTTCTTAATTTTTTGAATTTTAACCATGGTGATTATTTTTTGTTTAAATTTCAAAGTGGTACATAAAGAAACCGGGTTTGCTTTTCTATTTTATTATTATCCTTTTCTTCTAAAAATTATTGAACATTGAAAAAAAAGTAAACTAGCTCATCTTAGAACTGCAAAAAACGGCAATTTTGACATAAAGCCTAGTCGTTTGCCTTTGAGTTTGGAGGGGTGCTTCGCTAACTTTATATAAAGTTAGCAAAACACCTTATATTTAAAAAAATACCATAGCGACAAAATTATTTTTTCCACAACTAATTAACGGCAAAAAAACGGAAAATTCATGGGTATATGCGACATTTTTTGCTTGATGTTGTTTCGCTAACTTTATACACATCTCTTGTATAGATATAAAAGACGCATTACTTGAATTTTCAACTACTTTGTATGCAAAAAATAGTATTTCCAGAAAAGACGCAATGCAAAAGCTATTAGGAATTCTTAAAATTATTTATAATTGTTTAATTAATATTAGCAGTTTACAACCTGAACTAATGTCATTATTGAACTGCTTGGATAGCGCTTTTAAAGACATTGAAACTGAGCCTAGCTTAGTAAAAAATTTTGAGAAAAAAAATTATTTTTAAACATTCACATGAAACTGTGATAAACAACGAAATAACTGAACAAATCATTCGAGGAAATCCCACCTCCCATGCTAAAGAAAGAAAAGTGTATGTCATGCCACTTTTATTTCAGTTTAGGAGGTTTTTTGAGCTTCCTAATGTTGTATTACAAGAAACCGAAGCAAATACAATCTCTTTGTTAGAAAACACAAAAATTTCGAATGTGATTAATGGTGAAACTATGCAGAAAACTTTTGCCAACAAACAAAATTTCGACATAGTTATACCTTTTAATGTTTACTTCGACGATTTTCAAATAAATAACCCTCTAGGAACCCACCCATATTCTATTTGTGCTTGTAACTAAAGTTTTCCAACAATTACTCAATTTCTACAGTCAAAGTTAAATATTATTTTTCCTGCTGGATTTTTTTCGTCGAAATTTTTAAAATCTTATGGTTACGAAATTTGTTTAAGAAATTTAGTTGAAAATTCTTGAAGCTGGTATTGTTATTAATTCGAAGAAGGTTTCATTTGTCTTAGGCTTAGTAGTCGGTGATAATCTTGCTGTCAATTCTGTCTTGGGTATGGTACAATCCTTTAGCTCAAATAGATTTTGTAGATGTAGGCAGACTAAACATGACACCAAGAAAAT
>NW_016160096.1:24691-28933 GCF_001687245.7 Rhagoletis zephyria | reverse complement strand
ACAGTTTGAAGAAGAAGACATACACCCTTTGAGCACCTTAATAGAAAGCCATAATTCTAAAAAATCAATCGATATTTAGCCATTTGAAACTTACACTTTATTTTACTAGAATCTAATCGGCTACAAAACTGCATTCTCAGAATTTAATTAAAAACTCCAAATTTTAACGAAATTTTTTTTTTAATTTTTTTCAATTTTAATTTTTGAGGTAGCATTTGCAGCAGGAATTGTCTATGTTGTTACGGTCAACATCAACATCGGCCGCTGCAGACATTACCCAAACCAATATTTCCAACACAGGTCCTTTAAATACTGATTCACCATTGCCGGAAATAAAACTGCCGACTTTCAGTGGGAGACATACGGATTGGCCAAACTTCAAGGAAATATTCGTGGCACGTGAACTCCCAATAGTTTTTGTGCTGTCGATGTTTGTGAGGATTTGTTTGTGAGGTAACAAGTCTGTTTGAAAAATTCCTCTGTCCAAGTATTTTCATCTGTTGTAGCCGTTTGAGTAGGAAATTCCTCCAGTTCCCAAAATCTTTGTAATAAATCATCAAGCTGAGTATAAGATGTGGATACTAATTTGGCCTCGTAATTTGCGCAACACTTGCCGGACAAATAAAATAGAAAGGAATACACGCACTGTCGATAATTATGATCGAGATTGTAAAGAAATGAGTATTTTGACTGGCATAAAATCAAACTGTATGTTTAATTAGCTGCAATCCTTTCATTTCGTTGAAAATATTTCTTTCGACATAATGCACGATTTGTTTGATGGCGTCTGCTCATACGATATATGCCAACTTCTGTTGTCCCTAATCAAAGAAAAGGTATTAACCCTAGAAACAATCAATTCCAGAAAACGACTTTTCCTTATGGAGAAATGGAATTATCCAATATGTCACCTAATACATATCACAATCGGATTTCTTCAAAAAAATAAATTAAAAATGACAGCCAGTGAAATGATTTGCTTCGTCACGTATTTACCACTAATGATTGGTGATCTCATTCCACCAGGAAATAGATTTTGGGATCTCGTCATTGTGCTGTCAAAAATAGTTGATCTCTTATTAGTTGAACAGTTTGAAGAAGAAGACATACACCCTTTGAGCACCTTAATAGAAAGCCATAATTCTAAAAAATCAATCGATATTTAGCCATTTGAAACTTACACTTTATTTTACTAGAATCTAATCGGCTACAAAACTGCATTCTCAGAATTTAATTAAAAACTCCAAATTTTAACGAAATTTTTTTTTTAATTTTTTTCAATTTTAATTTTTGAGGTAGCATTTGCAGCAGGAATTGTCTATGTTGTTACGGTCAACATCAACATCGGCCGCTGCAGACATTACCCAAACCAATATTTCCAACACAGGTCCTTTAAATACTGATTCACCATTGCCGGAAATAAAACTGCCGACTTTCAGTGGGAGACATACGGATTGGCCAAACTTCAAGGAAATATTCGTGGCACGTGAACTCCCAATAGTTTTTGTGCTGTCGATGTTTGTGAGGATTTGTTTGTGAGGTAACAAGTCTGTTTGAAAAATTCCTCTGTCCAAGTATTTTCATCTGTTGTAGCCGTTTGAGTAGGAAATTCCTCCAGTTCCCAAAATCTTTGTAATAAATCATCAAGCTGAGTATAAGATGTGGATACTAATTTGGCCTCGTAATTTGCGCAACACTTGCCGGACAAAATGTATCCGAACGACGTTTATTGTGCTATACGTAGACGAACAGCCTATACCTCGTATCACGCCACCACGGAAGCATTCATCATAAACATCGCTTCCCAGAAGTAAATCCACGCCCTTTGGTTCGTAAAACGCTGGATCGGCCAAATCCAAGTGCTGAATGTGTTCCCATTTTTTCCGCAATAGAGTCCGAGATTCTCCTACCAGGCATCATATTTGCGGCTGTTAAGCCGAGATTTAACAGAAATCTCTACCGTTGATCGCACTTGACCCACCCTGGTAGCCGATAGACCGCTGATGATGACATAGTGCTTACGTCGTGGCAAATACATCATTTGAGCTAACCGTTCCGTGATAAAGGATGCTTGTGATCCTTGGCCGAGTAATGCCCTTGCGAATTGTGACCGATCTTCTGAATTGCTTATTATTACCACCGCTGTTGGCAAAATCACCTCATAATCCAACTCTCTTTTAGCAACATCCTGATTTGTTTGCTCCGCTGTAAGTTGCGCCCTTGTAAAGTAGCTGCGAAGTGTTTCTGTACCGGAGGACCGGCCCTTCACTCCCGTATTCGTTACCGTCCCAGTAGGTAAGAGATTGTCAGGATCAACTTCTCCACTGCCACTGATCAGAGCATATATGGTCCCCCTGTTGGTTGCCATTGACGCGTGACACGACGTAGTGGGTGTCGTATTCCGTCGAGGTTCTTCGGGAATTGAAGTATGATGTTTACCTCCACAGGTAACGCAATTGTGTCGGCTATTGCTTTTCACGACTGTGTGATGTTGACTCAAGCAGTTGACTCACAACTTTAATCTAAGCACCGCCGCTCTCCTATCGCCAACGTTTAATGCTAAAAATTCCTTCCGCTTTGGGTCTGTCTATTGCCTTTGTTCCCTTTGACGTTATTATCCTCTGGTATTGTTTGTCAAGCACTCGACACAATTCATCAAGGTTTTTTGTTTACACGTAGCATGATACCATTCGTGGCGTATATTGGGTGACAGTTTCTTAATTAAGAAGTGCACCAAAATTTGATTCTGATTTACGAGGTCAATACCTAACTTTTGTATGGAATTAATGCACGATCGACAGGTTTGCGTGAAACGCTTCAAACCCGTGCCATCGTTGCGCGAAAAGGTGGGTAAGATCAGATCTCTAAAATACTCATATACTCATATAACCCCGCCTCCGCTCTTTCGCAATTATTCACTGCTGGCCTTCTAACCGTTTAGAAAAAAAATAATAATAAAGTGACACTAGTTCACTTCTGAAACTGATTTTTAATGTCCAAGTAATGGGAATTATTGCGTATGGTGTTATTGCATGTACCGCACCCATGGTGGAATTATACCAGGTGAAGTAATATTAGAATGAGAAGAAATATTTTCACACTGTCTTATTTGAAAACATGCCTATAAAATGTAACTAAAAGACAGCCGAATTACAGAAAATAAAGCGAGAAAGCTGTTTTATTATTTCAGCTATTTATTGTGCCATTCATCCCACCGGCTTGTACCGAGTATACGTTCAAATTTAAAAGTCTGAGAGTAGGTAAAATGTAATGTTAAAAATGTTCGTAATTTGTCTCAGTCTTTCAACTTTTTGGGTCTTTATTGGCATTGCGTAACAACTTCACTACCGCTGTTGTTAATTCTTGTTGCTCGCGAATGCAATTTTCAAGTTGCATCTTAACATTTGTTGGCATAACTTCCCCCCTTTTCATAAAAAAAAAACAGAAACACACTCAAAGTCACATGCACTCACCCTCTTCGCCTATTTAGCACAGGTTATGTGTATCTGCAATAGCTCGCCGGAATGTTCGAGATATCCGTGGGGACCTTTAAATTATGCGCTGATACCTGTTCGGCAAGAAGACTCGTGACAGATTCGCAGATTAGTAATGAATTCTAGCTTTCTCCAGAACTCACAGATTCCTCACAGGAGGCACCAATGTTTTATTGCAGTTGTTCGGAATAGGTCAAACGCTGGAACCTAAAGGGTGAACACACCAAAACTGCGACACTTAGAAATTACTACCAGAAACAAACTAGAAGGCTTTAAAATTATTTTTGTTTTTGTATTATATAACTTGGAAGTTTAGATGTTATTAAAATGTTAAAATATTATTTATTATTTGCTCCATATGCAAGTGATCGGTATTTTCATCGCACACGCGCCATCATATTCTGTACGACTGCATCATCGACATTACGCGATGCGCACAACTACTTTGTTTTGCACTCTTCAATAATTTTAACTCTTTCACCTGTTTTCTTCAAGATTCCTTTGACAATTGACCAATATTCCCCAATGGGACGTGGCTCTGGGCTATTGGGTGGATTGCAGTCGTGAGGTACAAAATTGATGTTATTTGCATTATACCACGGCAATGTGTCCTTGGCATAGTGGCAGGTTGCCATGTCCGCCTAGAACGATGGCCTACTCCTTATCTGTTGATAAATGACAGAAGACGCCTTTTGAGGCACTCATCCCGATAAACTTGATCATTCATTGTCCCGGATGGGAAAAAGGG
>NW_016160096.1:8324-23537 GCF_001687245.7 Rhagoletis zephyria | reverse complement strand
GTTATTCAAACTCTAATGAAAATTACTAACAATTTGTACTAATTTACGTCGTTTTTAAAAAGGTTTGTCGCGCGAATAGCAAACCGGCATTTAAATATCTGCATACATACATATACATACCTAACCAATTATGCATGTACGCTGAATTCGCCGACAAGCTTTTTTAAAAATGAAGTAAATTCGTACAAATTTTTAGTAATTTTCATTAGAGTTTGAATAACTCCTTTCACTAAATGGCTTTTAGTACCTAACTTTTACGAGACCTTAACTTATTTTATTTTATTCATTTTAGTGCAGTTTTGACAAACAATTCTTGCTAAAAAATCTTTTGTTACACTACTTTATTTTATTCCTTTGATTGTACATGTTAAATAAAAGCTTGTTTTAAAAAAAAAAAATTTTACATTATTTTATTTTCTAGTTTTTAGTCCATTTATAAAAGCGTTGTATATTAAAAAATGTTATTTTATTTTATTTACAAAATTTTGCAATAGATATTAAAATAATTCAACTTGCAATGAAAGAGAACAGAAGACTATGCAAGCGAAATGTTGTTTGCTTACGTTTTGTATAAACATACATATGTACATACATACATACATATAGCAGCAGTTAATTTCATTTAAAGAAATGGCGTGTCGTCCATTTCCGCTGTAGCGTATGTAAATGGTGCATATATTTAGGCGCAACATTTAATATCTTCTGGCGCGGCGATATCTGGAGTCTTCTAATTGTATCTCCTTGATATGATGCCTACAACGCGGTTCATATCTAGACTAGGTTGATATCTAAAATTTGCCACAAATAGCTTTGCTACACTACCGCCGGCAGCTTTAACAATTTTATAGTGGTTTTACGTTCTTTGGCAAATTACGCTCTGTTAGCCATAAATTTTACTATTTTTTGACCGCCTTTGAATCAAGACCTCTGGACCATATAGGGAATTCATTTATATTTTAAATTGCATTGTCATCGTAATTGGAACTATGCTGAAAATTTCAAGTCTCTAACTTGTCGGGAAGTTAGTTTAAAATCAATTGGAAATTTCCGCGATTTCCGCGGAATGACCAAGTTAAATAAAAGCTTATAAAAAAGCTTATAAAAATCAGTCAGCGCAACAACTTAGCAAGCGTAAAGCTTAAATCAAACTATATATGCATATACAAAAAATCTATACTTATATTTATACGCCAAAAAAAACAGTACTTTTTTGTTTCCTTTTGGTTTAGCGCCCTTTTTTCTGACATTTCGTTTCGCTGCATCCTAGTATTCCAACGCAAAGAGCATATATATATATATATATATATATATATATATGTATGCATTGTAAGCATATGGTCAAAGAGAACAAACTCTTTTCCAGGCACAAATTCACAGGGGTGGTTCGACAAACAACACCGCTTTTAAGCAATATCATATTTGAAAACGCGTATTTTTAAAACGAAGAAAAAACATCAAGTTAATCAGATCCTATCGTAGATGGAAACTATCCCATACCAAGACAAAATTGAAGCGCTAATCTGCTGGTGACACGCGCTGTTATCTACGAGGGGAAGCAATTAGACCTAAAATTTTACAGGGTGCTCATCAACCAAGAAGAAACGTATGAACTGCCGAAAAATTGTCTACTGATCGGCTCATCAACAGTATGTGGCTCCAAGTCCTTAGGAAAATTCGAAGAAAACGGTTGCCTAGCTGCCAATTCACTAGAAGAAATGGAACGATTATTGAACTAAGAAAGGAAAACACAGTTGTTTAAGTTTTGGTTTTGTGTTTCCGATATGCAAAGTGCACAGTGAAAAGAAGTTGGATTTGTCTTGTACAAATTAAAAATATAACTAAAGTTTATTCTAGCTTTTTTAAGATTATACTTCAAGTTGGTATTAGTTTATGTAGCTGAGCCATTCTTTTTTAGGTCGGACGGATTTCGTAAAAAAATTATGTCGTGTCTGGAATTCGCTTAAAATTTTTTTTGGAATAAGCTAACATAATAAGGAAATTTTTTCTTCTTTTTTTCTTCGGAGATATGATCTGTCAAAGTTTGCATTTTTTCGTGAATCTGACTAGTCATGTACTTCTTCAAATCGTTATATCTCGGGTTCTGCTGATCGCAGAGACTTCATCTTAATGCCATTTTAAAGCCAAGAAACGGGCTTAAGATTTCTATGCATGAGATGGTCAAGATTGTCCTTAAGCTATCTTAGCTATAAACAGTTGAACTTTTTGAAGTTGATTTGCAAGGTAAAGACCAGTAAATTAGGGATTTAAAATTATACCATCGTAATCCTTATTTAATTCTCTATAAAAAACATGGTTAAAAAAAATGGGCGTTTTTCAAGAACTATTTTTTTGTGAGGCTTAACAATTTTTTTCGAACACTTATGTTAAGATATATTTGGTAAGGTGTTAAACATCGGGCTTTTGCAAAAAGTAAAATTTTATTACGGATTCCGATAGAATACCTATCCAGATATAATATTTGTACGGCAAGATTTTTCTCTACGGCGACGAGCCCCTAAAAATGGGCGTGGCAATTGCAGAACTAAAATTAGCAAAACGCAGATTTTATTGCGGATTTAGGCAGAATATCGCTTCGTTACGCATATTTGTTCCACAACTTTTCCATCCATATAGATATTCTGGCGAAATCTAGAATAAAGTCTAAATCTTAGAACTTTTTAATATAGCCACGCCTATTTCTAGACTATTCTTTGATTGAAAAAGTTGTGGAACAAATGTTTTTAACGAAGCGATATTCTGCTCAGATCCGCAATAAAATCTGCATTTTGCAAACTTTAGTCGTACAACCCATGCCCATTTCTAAGGGTTTGTCGCCTTAAAGAAAAATCTTGCGGTATAAATATTATACCGGTGTAGCTATTCTATCGGAATCTGCAATAAAATTTAAATTCTTGCAAAAACTCGATGCTTAACACCTTACTAAATATATCTCAACATCAGTTTTCGATAAGAAATTACAAAAAATTTTTGATTCTCACAAAATAAAACATCTCGTCATAAAGAAAAATATTTTAAAAATAGTTCTTGGAAAACCCCCATTTTTTTGGATCACGTTTTTTTTATAGAGACTTCAACAAGGATTACTATGGTTTAATTTTAAATCCCTAATTTACTGGTATTCACTATGCAAATCAACTTCAATACTATTAATAGCTAAGTTAGCTTTAGGACAATCTGGATCATCTTATGTATAGAAATGTTAAGCCCGTTTATTATCTTTTAAACGTCCTTACATTTCGAGAAGTTGAAGATTCAAGCATTTCTGAAATTGACTGTTATATGAAAAGTGTTCGTTATTTTAGTCCGATTTCAATAGGTTTCAACGTTTTGCTTCTATCTGGCAAGCACAAAAACCACACCGAGTTTGGTAAAAATTGGTAGAACGGTTGCCGAGATACATATATGTGATCATAAGTGGGCGGTGCCACGCCCATTTTCCAAAATTTTATCATAAACGTATTTCCTGGTAAAGAATTGTTTGCAAGCATCAATTTTGGATAGATTAGCTTAAATATTTACTGATTTATCGAATATTTCGTATTTCTCTAAATTACCGTTACATATATGGGATGTTGTCCGATTTTACCCATTTTCAATACCATCTGTACTACGCCAAAAAGAAGTGCACTTACCAAGTTTCGTTAAGATATCTCAATTTTTACTCGAGATATCGCGTGCACATGCGGACGGACGGATAGACAGTCACCGCTTAATCGATTTCTCTTTTCATTCTGATCATTTATGTATGTATACATTTGTCTATATCTATCTCGATTCGTTTTGCCTGTTACAAACAACCGTTATGTGAACAAAGTTATAACACCCTTGTGCACAAGTGCGCTCGGGTATAAAAATTTGGAGCCAATCGAAAGTGTGACACCAAATTTGGTGTCCGATATGAAAATGGATGTCTCAGTTATGAAAAGGTTATTTTAAATATGGAAAGGAGTTACGGTGATGTTGTCGCTTGGGCGGCTGTTGAGCAATTGACTCTCTCGGTGGTGGGAGGATAGGGTGTTTAGACGCGACTGCTAACACCAGGCGCCTAAATGCATGCTATGTACTGCTGCATGTGCAAAAATTTCGTTCATTAAATTAATGAAATTTATGTACATGCACTTCTCAACTGCCATGTAATAAAACTTTCTTAAGTTATAATTTGATGGCAGTTCAAAGCATGCTCGGCCTAGTCTGATGCATCCTCCGGACACTGCTTCCGGAGCATATTGCGGACTCTGCATGACTTAAAACCATGCAGAGGTGGCAAACGAACTTTGCCATTGGCCACAGTGCCTACCCACCATTTTTGAACCAATAAATATTTTTTTTTTTATATACATACATGCAAACATACTGGTCTCCCCTCTAACTGAGTTATTCATGGTCCTTCGAGCCGGATATTTGCGGCTTATTTTACATCTACTAGACGACCAAATCGTCTAGGGGGGCCGGTATGTTTAGACGCGACTGCTAACACCAGGCGCCTAAATGCATGCTATGTACTGCTGCATGTGCAAAAATTTCGTTCATTAAATTAATGAAATTTATGTACATGCACTTCTCAACTGCCATGTAATAAAACTTTCTTAAGTTATAATTTGATGGCAGTTCAAAGCATGCTCGGCCTAGTCTGATGCATCCTCCGGACACTGCTTCCGGAGCATATTGCGGACTCTGCATGACTTAAAACCATGCAGAGGTGGCAAACGAACTTTGCCATTGGCCACAGTGCCTACCCACCATTTTTGAACCAATAAATATTTTTTTTTTTATATACATACATGCAAACATACTGGTCTCCCCTCTAACTGAGTTATTCATAGGGCAAGGCGCGCGTCGCCAATTATTTTAGTGCCAGATGAAATAAAATAGACAAAAATTAAGTAATTAAGGGCTCATGTCTCCAACATGGTGCCCCGCTAGCCTCGGTGCCAAGTACACCAGCAGTGTGTCCATGATGTCTCGGGCTTCGGCAATCGGTCTCCGCAACCTCCGAGCCCATTGCTCAGCGGAACGGCTGTGTAGCTCGGCCCTAACATTTCCTTTCTTCTGGCGAGTGGTGCTCCGCTTATCTCGATGCAGTAGGGTGTGGTGGCCTAAGCCACATCGATGGCAGCCTTGCTCCGAATCCCAGGTTCCGCTAGAGTGTGAAGAAGCCAAGCAATTCACACAGTATTTATGACAGTGTGCACACTCATAGCGGTCCATAGGGCGGAATGCGGTACACTGGCGGAGCGGATGGAGTCGGCCACACAGTCGGCACTTGGGAGAATCCTTCCGTGACCTGTAAATATACATATTGACGAGAGACTTTAGTACTGGGTCAGCGTATATGGTGAGGCTTTGTAATGTATAGAAGTGCATATACTTATGGGTTATATATTTCTAAGGGTAGAACAATGGGAATTGGGAAGGATAGGTAGCATAAATTTAATTGGAGTATTGTATCGGGTTTGGTGAGAATCCTAACGTTAGGCAGGGGGAGCAAAAACAATTTATGTCTGTTTCGAGCTAGGATTCCCTGCTGGGTTTTTATATGTACACACGAATGTTTTCATCGGGGCCGCGATGCAATTGTGTGATGCGATTCAGTCATCACTCGGTCGGAGGGAGCCAGTCATCTCTACGAACGGTACATTTTTAAAAAAATACTGGAATCGGCGCGATACCGACTAATCAGTTTAGTTGCATTTGGCGGTGAACCCAATAGAGCAGGTGTTTCTTTTTCCACTGTAATCAATTCTTTAAGTGTCATAGATTATTGGTGCGAAGGTATTTGTCACTCACTTGGTATTTTTCTCTTTTTTAACAAAAAATTCAATTTGAAATATCGTTGCTAAAGATTTTTAGTAAAAAATGTGCGAGTACCGCTTCGTCAGGTCTTGAAATTATACGCATGTTATAGAGCATTGCATGCAATATTCGAGCATACAATTGGATCTGTCCCCGTAGCTTTGTAAATATATGTAGGTAACTTTCCTTAATTTTTCGATTTTCACCTTGTTTTGCGTAATTTCGCGAAAAAAAATTTTTGGAACAATGGACAACTCACACCATAACCTTTGCTTATGTGAGAGTGGAAAGCGGAAAACCAAAATTCTATCCATTTAATGATTCGGCTGATATTTTTTGCTTGTTTTAGACGGTATAGTGATCTAATCTTCCCAGTATTTTATATTTGAGTTTATCTAATAAGAGAGAGCATACAAACTAAATTTAATCAAAATCGAATAAAATTTGGTGTTTCCGCCCACAAGAGTGGAGGGCGTGGAAATTATCCCATCTTTACCAAATTTCATAATTAACTATTCCTTAGTAAAATTAGAGCACATGTTAAGTTTCAGCGAAATCGGTCAGGATAACTATTATTTCCACCTGCTTCCATACAGTCGAAACACTGTGCGACGCTTTTCGAAGAGGTGACGTTTTGATAAGGAATGGGCCTGCGCAGTCTAGGCCAGTAGTGTGAAACGGGAGAGTGAAGGTGGTTCTTCCATGGGGCAATGCGGCTATTATTTGGGATTTCATCCGCTGTTTGTATATTGTGCATGGCTCGCAGTAAAAATGCACTTTTTGACGTTCTGCTTCAGGCGTGGGATGAAGTATTCCTGTTGTATCATCCGGATGGTTGTTTTTCAGCATGAAGGAGTGTTGTGTGTAGAAAATCTAAGAGAAGAGTGCAAAATGTGAAGCTGTCGGGTATTATTATGGGATGTCTCTCCTTGTAGCTTAGTGCGGCATATTTAAGGCGTCCATTTACACGCATTATGCCTACATTGTCGAGCATCGCGAACGAGTTTCGCCGAATTGAACTCTTAAGGCGGGTTCACCGTTCGTGTCCGGAGAACTTTTTATTTGCTCTCAAAACATTTTTGCCGGAGAGGGCGCTGAAGTACGGTTCACCGTTCAGTTCGCCGCGTTTTATTTTGCTCCGAAGCAAACAGCTGATGATATTGTTGCCTACATACGATTTTGAAGGCAAATAATACATGCAATTCGCTGCAAACGCATAAAAAAGAACGCGGCAACCCGAATCATCAAGTCGTTCGGACAGAAAATCAAAATCAATTTGATTCGAACAAAGAGTGTTCAGCACATTTTTGTCGCGCTCTCAGTGAGACAGAATGGGAAAGGAATGCGTAAAATTACTAACAAAAAGTGTGCGGACGCGAGCGGTGAATCCGCCTTTATGTAGACGCAATGCCTTTTCGGAGGCGTCTGAAAATTCGTGTAGTTTAATGCACTTTCTTCTATTGCTGGAAGATTAGCTCTAACATTGACCTTTTAAGTGTGAACAAGGCAGTTTTCACAATGCTTGTGCTCACGGACGAATTTTAGGCGATCAGGTACGGAGAGATTCTTCAATCAAACGCAAAGCTTAATTGCGTGATTGGGGTTGCACAACTTGCATGAAACTGGTTTCACGAAATCTACGAGGATGCGATTTTTATTAATGAATATGGAGCTGTGATTTCCAGCTCTAGGGTTGAAGTTGGTAAACGGTTGTTTGGGTTTAGTTGGTCGATATGTACCGAACCGTTGGACTACTTCGTACCTGACCATAGTGGCAATTCTTTCCGAGAGCTGAGGGATTGCTCCCACAGAGAAAGTGTCTCACTTGGTAGTTTTGTTGAACACAAGTCACAAGAATGGGATCCCAGTCCGTAATAGAAATTTTTTTGACGCCAGAGAGGCAATTATTAATTGTTGTTTGTAGCTTTTGTAATTGCTCGCCACTTTTTGCGTAAACGGGCTGCGAATTTAGGAAGGTTTTGAGTTGGTTATATATTAGGATTCCTTGGTTTTCGTAGCGTGATTTCAAAGCTTTCCCATAACAGCGCAAAGTTTTCGTCGGTAGGAGGGTATGTTTTTACAATAAGTCCTGCTTGTCCCTTTGTCTTGTATCGGAAAAGGTACAACTTTTGAGCAGAGGTTAATTTGGGGTGTTTTATGTAGACTGCCGTAAACATGTCTTCGTAGCCACCGTGGAATACTTCTGTGTCGTACTGTGGTACCTTGAGATAAGCCTAGGTACAGGCAGAAGGGTTTGAGGTAAAAGTCGTATTGAATGTTTGTTGAGTTGCTTGTCGTATTAAATCTAAAAAGTTGTAATGCTTCCAACATTTGGGAATTGCAGGTTTGGTAGCTCTCTGGACATTTGTAGTATTTTCGTTATACTGAGCCACTGACTTCTGGGTGATCATCGTCCATGAATATTGCGTCGTAAGCTTTTAAAAGGCTGTTCCAGTTGCTGCCCAGTTGTTGTATTTTGACCTCAAGTAAGGTTTCGGTTTGGTCAGTGGCTAAGGCCGGTGACCATTTTTAACAAAAAAATTCCAGTCTATTTCTTGCGAAAATAAATTTTTGGAGAGAGTTATTCTTATTTTTGCTTTTTTGCCGGAGGGGTATCATTACCTTGCGGCATTTTTGTTGGTGGACATTTTATTAAATGGGTAGAGTGAGTGAGTTTATAATTTGAAACGAAATATTTTAGGGGCGGGTATCAGTAGATATTCTACGGCTTAAAAACTGCGCCTATACTCAAAATAAATTTCGCTCCCGTACATAGTAAGCCGGAGTGTATAAATTTTGAGTAAATTAGCGTCCTTAAATTTCGAAGTTTCAAGCTGTTCTGAAATTTACCGTTATATGAAAAGCGGCCGTAATATTAGTCCGATTTCAATTATTTTCAATATTTTCCTTTTATGTGGCAAGCGCAATAACCATACCGAGTTTGGTACAAATTGGTAGAACGGTTACCGAGATACATATATGTGATCATGAACGTATTACTTGGTAAAGAATTGTTGCAAGCATCAATTTGAATAAATTAGCTTTAATATTTACTGATTTACTGTGGACCCTTCGTTTTAAAGGATATTTATTTTAATATTGATATTTCAGTATAAATGTCATCTATTTTAAAACATTTCTTTCTTACAAATGACTGAAATATATTTATATTTATAATTGAAGAAATATAGTATTTTTGCATACTGTATTTTTTTCCAACAGTATAAAGTATGCAGACCCAAAAAATAGTACAATACTATATATTATAGTACGGTTGGCAACCCTAAGCATAGCCCCCACGAGTGACTACCACGGAATTTGCGGGACTACAAAAAAAAATTAAAAAGACCAATGCGAGTTGTGAACATGTTCGCCAAAATGTTCGTCGTGGATGGCTGTACTAAATAAACATAATTTTATAACCCAGTAGATGATTTCAGGAGATAAAAGCCCTTCCGAAAGGCCTTCCTGAGAGTTAAGAGGCCTTCTACTTTGCATACCTTTTTCCTTTCTTTTTTGTATGGACTGTCATCAATTGAAGGGCTTCTTCTTTCGCTACCCATAGAAGGCCTTCCAGAAGGGCTTTTATAGGACGCACTTCAGAAGACCTTTTGGAGGAGTTCATTGAGTTTGGCAATGTGTTTTGAAGTTAGAAGCAAATCCTGTCGTGATGAAGCAAAACGGACTTCTGATTCGTGTTCAGCGACCCGAAAACATATCTGTAAAACACCTGGTCTAGTTTTATTAACCTTTTATCGATTTGTTTTTGTGATCCTGCGTAATTGATTGAAATTCAAAAACGTTCGCCTTGATAACAAGATTAAACTTTGTACACTTACCGATTTATGAACACATTATACAAAAACAATATATTTTTTTTCTTGAGCTTCTTTTTCAGATGCTAAATTTCGAATACTCATAACTCTAATTTTCAAGAGTTTGTTATATAAAGTATACTTCTTTAACGCCATTTTCAAATATCAAACGGTAACAAAGTTACGCGGAAAAATAGGAAAACTTATTAAAATTTGAATAATCCAGAATAACTGATGTTTTAGCTAGTTTTGGGATTACAGCGAGCGGGTATTGTTTCAGATCGGATAAAACACTACAGTAACTCTTATTATGATATATTTTCTTTTGAAAAATACCCAACAGATATAGCGATTTTGAGCGTATGCCTTCGAAACTATGTATAACCACCAAAATCAAAAGTTCCTGTTTGTGCAATAAAGTAAGGTCGAGTTTAAAAGATGCAAGTTTAAAGACTTTATCATTCCTTCGGAAATATTATCAAAAAAGTCAACCTAATTAAAAGTAAATACGTTGCTAAAGGGGGTCGGCTCTTTAGTCTGCTGAGATCCGGGCGTGGTGTGACGGAGATGGCGCTGCAGTTGAAGGTCGGCGAAGATTGCGATGGATGCGGTGCTGATGGACGTTGGTGCCGGCGATGGGCGATATCGTGGCAATGGTGTGGTTCCGGGACGATGTTGGGTTGTTGCACTTCCGTAGTGGAGGACGTGATACGGACGGAGCGTGGCTGCGGCTTCCTTATGCACATTCACCAGATTCTCCAAAGTGAGGGGGTGAGTTCTCGTGTAAACAATACGAATTTGGCGACCGGCTAGTCTTAATACTTGAAAAGAAAAACCACTGCACTTTTAGCGTTAAAGTACAATTTCGTTTATTTTAATAACTTGGAACAACGTTAGGAATATTATTGGAAAAAAGACTCTATGCTGCGACCGCACGCGAAAAGGGTTGAAAAATTCATGTATATGTATTTGTTTTACTTTGTTGACATTTGTCAACCTATATGTCAGCTGCGCGCGCTGCATTATCAACGCGCGTTGCCAACCACTCGAATTCAATACAAACTACTATAAAACCTTTACAATGCAAGTTAGGGTATTCACTAAATACGTTTTACAAGTCGGATAATTCAAGGTAATAATAGATAAATATAAATATGTAAGTTTTCAATTTAAACAATTCAATTTCATAAATACTGCATTTTTGCGTTGTCGAATTATAATTTTAAGGAATTCAATTTTGTGNTTGAAAAATACCCAACAGATATAGCGATTTTGAGCGTATGCCTTCGAAACTATGTATAACCACCAAAATCAAAAGTTCCTGTTTGTGCAATAAAGTAAGGTCGAGTTTAAAAGATGCAAGTTTAAAGACTTTATCATTCCTTCGGAAATATTATCAAAAAAGTCAACCTAATTAAAAGTAAATACGTTGCTAAAGGGGGTCGGCTCTTTAGTCTGCTGAGATCCGGGCGTGGTGTGACGGAGATGGCGCTGCAGTTGAAGGTCGGCGAAGATTGCGATGGATGCGGTGCTGATGGACGTTGGTGCCGGCGATGGGCGATATCGTGGCAATGGTGTGGTTCCGGGACGATGTTGGGTTGTTGCACTTCCGTAGTGGAGGACGTGATACGGACGGAGCGTGGCTGCGGCTTCCTTATGCACATTCACCAGATTCTCCAAAGTGAGGGGGTGAGTTCTCGTGTAAACAATACGAATTTGGCGACCGGCTAGTCTTAATACTTGAAAAGAAAAACCACTGCACTTTTAGCGTTAAAGTACAATTTCGTTTATTTTAATAACTTGGAACAACGTTAGGAATATTATTGGAAAAAAGACTCTATGCTGCGACCGCACGCGAAAAGGGTTGAAAAATTCATGTATATGTATTTGTTTTACTTTGTTGACATTTGTCAACCTATATGTCAGCTGCGCGCGCTGCATTATCAACGCGCGTTGCCAACCACTCGAATTCAATACAAACTACTATAAAACCTTTACAATGCAAGTTAGGGTATTCACTAAATACGTTTTACAAGTCGGATAATTCAAGGTAATAATAGATAAATATAAATATGTAAGTTTTCAATTTAAACAATTCAATTTCATAAATAATGCATTTTTGCGTTGTCGAATTATAATTTTAAGGAATTCAATTTTGTGAAAGGTGCATTCTTGCGTTGTGGTAAACGGCATTCGTAGCTCGTTTAACTATCCTGCCGCCCCTAGACGCGTTAAGCGGATAGACTGCTCTCCAACTCCCGTAGCTTTCGGATCGCCTCCTTAAAAAGACTCCGGGTCGCCCTGCCTCGAGGTGCTATGTTACGCACTATACGTGCGGTATGACGAACCTTCTATTGCGGGGCGGTCGGCGCGAGCGGTTGGAAGCGGATTTGGGTGGCGCCGAGGTTGAGCGTCGAGTCGATGTTATGCGTGGCGCTGGAGCTGGAGCTGAACGTGGCGGTGGATGCGCTTGGGAAGTGTTCTTGCGGTGAAGAAGGGTGTGATGGCGTTGGGCGCAAAGCCTGCATACGCCAGCGGATGGACATTCACTGCTGTGATGTAATAGCGCAAGACAGTTGGTACAGAAGTGGTGTGCACGAGCGATCAGGTAACGCTGCGCTGGCTGCATCGCGCGAAATACGTGGCATACGCGCAAGGCGTGATGGCGTGCACACAAACGGCACCGCAGATAGTCCGCTCCCTCGTCGTCGGGCTGAGTGTCAGGAACCATATCGATAACCCTGGCCTCTTGCTGCGTTTTTTGTACTGTACGGGGTGCCGGGGTGGGACCGCCGCTGCTGGCCCGCGGTTTTGGTGTAGGAGTGCCGCTGCTACTGCGCGGTACAAGTGTTGGGCCACCGTTGCTGCTTCGTGGCGCAGGTTTCGGGACGCCATTGGTGTTGCCGTTCTCCCCTCTGTAAGTAAGACGGTGAAGTTAGACTATCAGTGGAGAGTCTACAAGACAATTGAAGAAACGGGAGATCAGAATATTTTATTCATATACAGATTTTTAAATACATATGAGCTAAGAGAGTATGTTGTCATGAAAGTGCTTAAAGGCTTTAATTATTGCGCATTCGGAGAAGTCAGAGGGGCGTCACCCATTGGCAACGGGCATATTTTAACTATGGGGCGAGAAAGGGTGCCAGATTGGGTGCGTACACCGACAACTCGAATATGCCCGTCTTTGCCGGGGTGTGACCTTTCGATATTTTTCCATCTATATCTTTTCTGTAAATCCTTGATATAATCTTCTTTCCACCTTCGACTAAACTCGTGATGTAACACCTTTACTTTCTCCCACCTATTAAGGAGGGACAGATGGCTGTGGTCGACTTCAGGGAGTGCTAAGAGGGGGGCGCCTCATATAAAGTGGCCAGGCGTAAGCGCTGTGAGGTCTGTGGGGTCTTGGGATAGAGCAGAGATTGGCCGGGAGTTTAATACGGCCTCTATTCTGACTAACAGGGTGGTGAACTCTTTAAATGTCAATTTGCTGGGTCCAGCAGTCCTTTTGAGATGCATTTTAAAGCTTTTGACTGCGGACTTCCACAAACCGCCCACATGGGGGGCTCCTGGTGGAATAAATTCCCAGTTGATGTCTTGAGGTGAGAATTTCTGGATGACATCTTGAGATACCTCCTTCAAAAATTCGATGAACTCCTTTTCGGTTGCTCGTTTGGCCCCTACAAAGGTTTTGCCATTGTCGCTCATCATCTTAGCGGGATAACCCCGTCGTCCGACGAAGCGAGCAAACGCAGCGAGAAATCCGGCAGTGGTCAGATCGGAACACAGCTCGAGGTGGACTGCTTTTGTAATGAAACATACAAAAACAACCACATTGCCCTTCACCAACGTGTGCGATCTTAGCATTGAGGCCTTTATCTGGAAAGGTCCAGCAAAATCTACGCCCGTAATAGTCAAAGGCGGAGCATACGTGTATCGTTCCGAGGGGAGGGCCGCCATTATCTGCGATCGCGTTTGCTGCTTGTGGACCGTGCAACTTTTGCATTGGAAGATGCATTTTTTATGAGGGGCTTAAACCGAGGAATATAAAATTCCTGCCTTATGACTTGCTGCATGAGACGAGTTTCTGCATGGAGGAGCAGTTCGTGCAGAAAGCGTGTGAATAGAATGGCGATCCGGGATCTTTCGGGAATAATGATGGGATGTCTTTCATTATAGCTCAAAGTTGCGTGAGCTAATCGACCATTCACGCGGAGCAACTCGGTTTTATCTAAAGACGGGTTGAGGGGAAGCAGAGGACTCCGTTTATCTATGGGTTTGGAGTTTGCTAAACAGGCCTTTTCCCGAGGAAAGTAGCGAGATTGGGTCAAAGCTAGGAGCCTGTATTTGCTATTACGGAGGTCATCATGGGAGAGAGAGATGGAATTAATTGAGCTAACCTATCTGACTCGGTCTCGAAGACGCTGTATAAATTTGAAAGCATACGCCATAACTTTAAGTGCACGGGGAAACGAGGAGAAGCGATCAAGATATCGAGATCTTCGTCTGTGGCATGTAATGCCTCGGCTCGGCGCACTTCTGGGAGGGGACATATTTCGGGTGGCCGGTTTTGGCCAGGCTTCGGGTGGGCTTAATAGCCATTCCGGTCCATGCCACCAAAGCGAAGAGGCCGCTAAGTCCAGGGGTCTGCATCCTCTGGTGCCCAGATCTGCGGGGTTGTCTCTGCTGCCCACATGCCGCCAGGTGGCGTTTCCGACGAGATCTAAAATTTGTGCCGTGCGATTGGAAACGAAGGTCTTCCATGAATGAGGGGGTTTTNTGAATGAGGGCGTTTTTCTAGCCATGCGGGGTCAAACAATTTGGCGACTGCCGAGAGGATTNTGATTGGAAACGAATGAATGAGGGGGTTTTTCTAGCCATGCGGGGTCAAACAATTTGGCGACTGCCGAGAGGATTTGTCGTTTTGTACTGGCGGACGACGCTGGGATGGAATCAACGGTATACGAAAATGTATCGGTGGTGCTTGCTGTTTCAAATTCGAGAAAGTTTGTGTCAAGCAGGTCATCTTTGTTGATGTTTTTCAAAATTTCAGGGTGGTTGGCTGTAATCTTTTTAAGTGGGAAGCCTGTCGAATTGAGCGCTTGGATGGCTTGAGAGAGGGATTCTTCGGCTGAAGGGAGATCATGACCACCGGAAAGTATATCATCAACATACGTTTCATTGTTTAATATGGGAACCGCTAAGGGGTGCGTGGTTTGCTCGTCATCTGCGAGCTGGTGAAGGGTGCGTATAGCGAGGTAGGGTGCGCAATTCAAAAACCAAACGTCTCAGTTTTCAACTTATAATCTTGTATTTGGCTATTTGTAGACGGACGAAATACGATTGTTTGATAGTCTTGGTCGTCTTTGTGCAGCAGTATCTGTCGATACATTTTTTCGACATGGCCGTTAAAGACAAATCGATACGTACGCCACTTGAGGATCAATAACATCAAGTCGGGTTGGAGGGTTGGTCCGGTGTAAAGAACACCGTTCAGAGAATATCCGGACCCCGATTTCTTCGAAGCATTGAAGACGACTCGGACTTTGGTAGTTCCTTTTTCGGGTTTTATAACCGCGTG
>NW_016160096.1:0-6677 GCF_001687245.7 Rhagoletis zephyria | reverse complement strand
ACGTTGTCAGCATGAGCTTTGTACAACTCAAATGAACTATCAGGCGGTATATACGAAGCGAGTAGGTAAATGGAATCTTGCGCGGAGTGACAACTTATACAAACACAAATTTGATCGAGCAGAGAGTCATCATTATTGAGTGGAAACAGGAATGCACGGAGTTGACGCTTGACAGCAATTAGAACCCCACCACCACGAAGGCAACCCGTTTTTGCAGCATCTCTGTCTTTACGAAATACATTAAAAAGATTCGAGTCGAAGAACTCACTGTCGAAAAACCTTGCATTCAACCACGTCTCAACAAAAACAAATCCATTTGCGCACTAAAAGAATGCACAATATCAGCCTTGGTTCGCATGCCGGATAAGTTTTGAAAGTACACCTTGAGACCACGGCTAGGAGGGTCCAAGGTCGTTACTATGTCCGAGGTGGCTGTTGTTGATCCTTTAGAAAAAACTGAAAAGGCTTGACCGAGACATTTGTANCATATTCGAAGGATTAGTCCGCGGAGGTTTGGGTGCACGAAATTGATCTACTCTTTCAACCACCTCGTATCGAGTAGTAAGGAACTGGTTCATTTGGGACCAATTCGGGAGGTCTTTCCTTGAACTGAGGGATTGCTCCCACGGCACGGGCCACGGTGTGCTCAGGAAGCTTGGAGGTAACCAAGTAGATAAGAATGGGATCCCAGCTTTCGGTGGATACTGGCTGGGTGCCTAGAATCTGGAGACAGTTGTTCACCGATGATTGCAGTCTCTGTATGTCTTCGCTATTTTCTATTGGGATGGGTTTTAGGTTCATAAGAGTGCGGATTTGGTTATCTACTAGAACCCGTATGTTTTCATAGCGGGCTTTTAGTGCTTCCCATGCCAGTTCGAAATTATCGTCACTCAGAGGGAATTGTTTAACTATTTGGGCAGCTTTTCCTTGCGTTTTGTACCTGAGATGGTACAACTTCTGCGCCTTAGTGAGCTTAGGGTGATTTATATAGACCGCCGTGAACATATCACGGAAGGACGGCCATTGCTCATAACCCCCATAAAAGNGTGATTTATATAGACCGCCGTGAACATATCACGGAAGGACGGCCATTGCTCATAACCCCTATAAAAGACTTCGGTGTCGCAAGGCGGGACGTTTAAGCTTATGCCCGAAGTTTCCTGAGGAAGTGATGTACTGGCTTTGGGAGTGAGACTTATGGTTTGTGGTACTAACTGGAGCTGGTCTCTGATTTGGGATTTTGTTTCTTCATATATAATCAAACATGACCTATATTTACTGTAGGCAGGCGTCTAAAGTCTTCGGGGAGGTCATGTTCTTCAATTTCCAAAGTCGAATCAAAGGCGTTTTGAACTCTATTCCAAAAGTTTTCTAGGCTCTTGTCTTTTATTTTCAATACAGACTCAAAATGTATGATTACCTATCTAATGCACTGTATTTTATTTTTTTTCGAGCACCGTAACCGCCTTGCCTTTTTATGGGTATTTGTTGTAGGGAGTTCAATAGTAAGGGGGTTCACTGTACGTTGTTATATTTGCTTTGTACCGCACTTTCTTTTATATGCCCAATACGTAGTTGGGTATGTGGGTTTAAATGTATATATGTATATATAGGAATAACTAAATTAGGGGTTAGTTACGTATTCCCAGCTATAATTCCTTGTATGTTTGTTTGGGATTAACTGATTAGCCGCTGTATATACTATGAGCTTTGGTACATAAAGGGTATATATGTGTATATGTATGTGTGAGCCAAGTACTATTTGCTTTTATGCAACAAATGTTAAGTGAAGTACATATATATGTATTCTTGCAAAAGCCTTTGTGTGGGTGTAAAAATTCGTGAAACTTGGCGCAAAAAAAATAAAATTGGCGGGAAAAATGAGAATTTATGCGGGAAAAAATGAAAATTTATTGCTTAGCGCTGCCGTTTATTGGGACATACAAGGAATTATTTTCTGCTCTCGGTCAAACTTTAATTTCACCGCAAGGTTAGTAAAAATTGATTTTTACTCACGGTTTTGCTGGGGATACTTGATTTTGGGGTTATGGTATTCCACCGGTGCGGCTCTCTGTTGGCGCTGAAGGACCAATGCTAAGGGGGGTCGGCTCTTTAGTCTGCTGAGATCCGGGCGTGGAGTGACGGATATGGCGCTGCAGTTGAAGGTCGGCGAAGATTGCGATGGCTCGGTGCTGATGGACGTTGGTGGCGGCGATGGGCGATATCGTGGCAGTGGTGTGGTTCCGGGACGATGTTGGGTTGTTGCACTTCCGTAGTGGAGGACGTGATACGGACGGAGCGTGGCTGCGGCTTCCTTATGCACATTCACCAGATTCTCCAAAGTGAGGGGGTGAGTTCTCGTGTAAACAATACGAATTTGGCGACCGGCTAGTCTTAATACTTGAAAAGAAAAACCACTGCACTTTTAGCGTTAAAGTACAATTTCGTTTATTTTAATAACTTGGAACAACGTTAGGAATATTATTGGAAAAAAGACTCTATGCTGCGACCGCACGCGAAAAGGGTTGAAAAATTCATGTATATGTAGTTGTTTTACTTTGTTGACATTTGTCAACCTATATGTCAGCTGCGCTCGCTGCATTATCAACGCGCGTTGCCAACCACTCGAATTCAATACAAACTACTATAAAACCTTTACAATGCAAGTTAGGGTATTCACTAAATATGTTTTACAAGTCGGATAATTCAAGGTAATAATAGATAAATATAAATATGTAAGTTTTCAATTTAAACAATTCAATTTCATAAATAATGCATTTTTGCGTTGTCGAATTATAATTTTAAGGAATTCAATTTTGTGAAAGGTGCATTCTTGCGTTGTGGTAAATGGCATTCGTAGCTCGTTTAACTAACGTAGATTTTTCAAATCAAATCGTTTTTTCCACATATCAATTTTGAATATAACTATTTAGAGGAAATAAGATGATTTTATTCAGTCCCGCAAATTTCGCGGATCCGCGGGATTGATGACGTCGCTCCCGCAAGCTTCCGGGATTGCGATTTTTATGCGGGATTGGATTCCCTAAACAGGACTTTAACTATACGACTTTAGCAAAGTCAAAGAAAGTAGCTACTTTGCTGTTACTATGTGCATACATATGCAGCGCCGAATTTAGGATCTATGGGTCCATAGGCTCTTTCGGTGGAGCTGACCACCCCCTGGGAGTACTAAGGTAAACAGCGGACACGGAACTCCTCCAGATTTTAGATTTTTAAAGTTGTAAATATAACCTAACTTTATAGTTAACAAGTAAAGTCTAAACTCGGGCGGAGCCGAACATTAAATACCCGGCGCAAGTATTAAATAAATGATTTTCACCTTTCCGAAAGCTACCGCTACATGGTAAGCCGGGGTGTATGAATTTTGAGTAAATAGCGTCCCCAAATTTCGAAATATTGAAGTTTCAAGCATTTCTGAAATTTGCCGTTATATGAAAAGCGGCCTCAATTTTAGTCCGGTCTCAAAAGTTTTCAATGTTTTGCTTTTATGTGGCAAGCACAATAACCATACCGAGCTTGGTACAAATTGGTAGAACGGTTACCGAGATGTCTAAACGGACAATAACCACGCCCACATCCCATATAACGGTAATTTAGAGAAATACAATATCTTCGATAAATCAGTAAATATTAAAGCTAATTTATTCACAATTGACGCTTGCAACAATTCTTTACTAGGAAATACGCTTATGGTAAAGTTTTGGAAAATGGGCGTGGTACCGCCCACTTATGATCACATATATGTATATCGGTAACCGTTCTACCAATTTGTACCAAACTCGGTGTGGTTATTGTACTTGCCACACAGAAGCAAAACTTTGAAAATTATTGAAATCGGACTAAAATTACGGCCGCTTTTCATATAACGGTAAATTTCAGAAATGCTTGAAACTTCAATATTTCGAAATTTAAGGAAGCTAATTTACTCAAAATTGATACACCCCGGCTTATCATGTAGCGGTAGCTTTCGGAAAGGTGGAAAACATATATTTAATACTTGCGCCGGGTATTTAATGTTCGGCTCCGCCCGAACTTAGACTTTCTTACTTGTTTTATTTTTATATCCTTTTAAATAAATTTTTTTTTTGTTAATTTTTGTTTTTGACGTAATTTTTTTCTTTTTAAAATTAAATTTTTTGATTTCATTGTTTTAAAAAGAAAAATTATAGTTTTTTAATGTCATCCAGATTTTAAAAAAAAGTTCTATTTACTTTATTTTCATTTTGTTTTTTTATTTTTTTATTTCATTTTCTTTTTTTTTACTAGTTATTATTTTAAAAAGAAAACCATATACATATATTTTCTTTATTCAATGTAATAAAAAAAAATATTTTTGCTAGTCTTTCGAAAGACAGTAAAGAGCTTTCAAGATAGTTTCCAGAATTGAGAATTGTCGTACGAAGGACTTTTGCCTTTCGAAAGTAGTGTCGTTTCGATACCACCATGTAGTCGATACCTGTACTCTTTAAAAATATTGAGGAAAAGTATCGATGCTACAAATGTGTCGGAGAGAAGTACTCGATACTTAGTCATATCGAACTCATTGGAAATACTTATGTCATGTGGAGAAAAACAGAACCGAAAATCATAATTATTGGAAAAACAAGTAATACTTTAACCGCGTACTCGATATCCACCTTGCCGGAAGGATTCGAGTACAAGAAGTACTCAGTACTTGAAGAAAGTTTCGAATATTTACTTGTAGTTACTCACATCGGAACAACACTATTCGAAAGATTGTGGTGAGAAAGACAGTTGCCGGCTTCGCCCTGTTATATTGATTTGACATTATAGCGAGAAAGCTGTTTTATTAAATCACCTGCTTATAGTGCCATGTATCGGCTACAAAATTTTAGGTGGGCCTAATATTTTCTTTAAATATATTTTTTATAACTCATATATTTTTCTCATTGAAAAGTTGAATGTTGACAAATTCATTGTGTTGACAAAAGAAGCGAACACCAAATCGACGCCAAAGTAGCATGTAGTCGGGCCTTTATACTCATAGCAAGTACAAAAGTTACCCAAAGTAGCACCTCAAATTTGTAATCACAATGATTTATCGCGTTTTCTTTTCTACCGAAAAATGTTGCCTTCTCAGTGCCCTCTAAACACAATTACTAAGGAGAGGGCAATGAAATTGCAAATTTTTTTTTAGCAAAAAAACGCCATTTGATCAAGGCTGTCGAAACTGCGACCCGCCGGTGGCACGCTTACCCCGTTTGCCAGCCGCCTACTCGACGGAACCATTTTCCTTTGCTTACTAAGCTGTTTAGTACTTAAATTACGTGTTACTACAATGTGAGTCCCCTTCGATTCGGGTAAAAAACGAACTGAACATGACTTTAATTGAATCGCCTGCAGTGCCTCCTACGTTTTTAAAAATTGTAAATATATAATTTTTTTAATTTTTCATGTAACGCGGGCCCACAGGCTAGCGCCTATGTAGCCTGTGCTTAACTCCGGCCCTGTAGATGTATATATATGTATCTATACTAATATATATTTTGAAAGCCATTTTTTTCTGTTCGCAAAGCTCGAGATCGGCTGTACCGATTTTTTTGAAATTTCGGTTATAGATTCTGGATGGGCTCCTTGTCTTAGGCAAAAAAAAAGTTTAAATACATCCCTAAAAATGGAACTGCAGGACTTTAAAAATCCTATGAATCTAACATACATGCCCACATAACAGCGCTGAGAGCGCCATCTGCTGTTAATTCGTACGAAATACAGCGCAAAGCAGGGGTTATGTATACATGCTAATGTTAACGTTAATGTTGATTCGTATAAGGGTGTCCAGATTGTTTAAATAAAAAGCGCAATTTCTGGAAAAAATTCGCCAAAAAGCGCCAATTTTTTTTTTTTAATAAAACGTATGAAATCGATTTAATAAATCTTTTATTTTAAAAATGAGATCTTGTTATAATATAGTTTTAAAACCAAAAATGAATATAATACCTTAAAATGGTAATAATAAATAACACAAATCACTTATATAATAGTGATGTACAAACAATTTTCTTTAAAAATACGCATACCGTTTAAAAGTATTTGTTTGCACACATTTTGCAATAGGTCTGCGCAATTATTAAATTTATTATAACTCATATTAAGAGCTCGGCGCTAAATAATAATAATAATAATAATATCCCAACTGTTTTTACCCTCCATTCCCGCCCATCCGCACGCGGGGCGCAGTCCGCATGACGTACGGAACCAGTATTTTAAATATTTGCGCCGAGTCACGATAGGCAGGAGTTTGTTAAGTGTCGAGATCTAAAACTGTTCAGCTACAGAACTAAATTCATCAGCCGATTTTATGTCTTCATTTTAATGATTCATTTATTCAGAGAGGACAGTACCGATTTATTAATGCTGAAAAGCGGATCTGATATATCAAACGTGCTGGAATGAGAGTTAAAATCCTGGCATAAGCAACGGAGTGGGTCGTGCAATTCAAAATTAGTTTTACAAGCTTTCAGAAATAGGGGGCAAAAGTGTCTTGATACCCGGGAGGGAACATTAAGGCTAACTTCGCTAAGAAGAAGCGGACTTGAAATTGAGCCTGTTAGTAATTTAACTATAAAAATTGTACCAAGCATTTGCCTGCGGCTGGAAAGTGTAGGAAGATTAATAAGTTTTAATCGGCTCGTATA
>NW_016160095.1:63935-70458 GCF_001687245.7 Rhagoletis zephyria | reverse complement strand
GACCACCGGCAAGCCGCGAAAGCGCGCGATACCATTTTAACGTCATTTTCCGTTGAAGATTTTTTGACCAGTTGTGAGAACGCAAAGGACGCTAAGGTCTTAGCTCACAATGTTGATGAAATTCTCTCCGCTGGGAAATTTACATTGAGGAAATGGAACTCCAATGATGCTGAGGTAATGGAATACTTGACCGGTAACATTTCTTCCTCCGCAGGCTTAGAAATAAACCCTCCTACGGCTTCCGTACTTGGATTACGGTGGGATGCTGCCGCTGACCAGTTCTTCTTCCAGGTGGTTCTCAAGCAAGCAGGTCCTACCCCAACTAAACGACGGGTTCTCAGCGAAGTTGCTCAGCTTTTTGATCCCACGGGCTTTTTGGCACCGGTGGTGGTCCAGGGTAAGGTGTTTATACAGCGAATGTGGTCCGCTGGTCTTTCGTGGGATGCANGCGCTGGCTTAGAAATAAACCCTCCTACGGCTGCCGTACTTGGATTACGGTGGGATGCTGCCGCTGACCAGTTCTTCTTCCAGGTGGTTCTCAAGCAAGCAGGTCCTACACCAACTAAACGACGGGTTCTCAGCGAAGTTGCTCAGCTTTTTGATCCCACGGGCTTTTTGGCACCGGTGGTGGTCCAGGGTAAGGTGTTTATACAGCGAATGTGGTCCGCTGGTCTTTCGTGGGATGCACCGTTGTCTGATGATCTTCGCGACGATTGGATAAACTATCGGTCTAAGCTGGAGTTACTCAACAAAGTTCNGGATAAACTATCGGTCTATCGAGGAGGTACTCAACAAAGTTCGTGTAAATCGATGGTTAGGCATGGCGCACGGTGTGCAAACGACTTTACACGGCTTCTGCGATGCCAGTTCGCAAGCAGTGATTTACACAAGAACTGTAGGCGCAGGCGAAAGAGTACAACTCGCATTGCTGACAGCGCGCACTAAGGTGGCTCCACTTAAGGGATCTACCATACCACGTCTCGAGCTCTCGGCAGCGCTCTTGTTGGCAGAAACACACCAAGCTGTAAGAAGCGCTTTGGGTTTGATGAACGCCCCCTATTATTTGTGGTCGGATTCGTCGATTTCTCTTTGTTGGATAAAGAAACACCCAACAACGCTTAAGCCATATGTATCGAATCGAGTACGCCAGATTCAGGGGCTCACTTCCTCCGATCGATGGCATCATATCCGGTCGGCACAGATCGAACTGCTGGAGCATCCGCTTTGGTGGCAGGGCCCAGGCTGGCTGGAGAAAGACATCCCTGTAAGAAACCAAGCGCTTCTCCTCCTTGGGGACGAAGCGAATACAGTAAGTGCCGAAGAGCGCACCATTTCATGCACTGCAGTTATCAGTGCTGCGCGATCTATTGAAACACGACAACGTGATGGTAAGGTCATACTACTCACCGAGCGCTTCAGTTCCATCCAACGCCTTCTAGGTACAGTGGCCATTATCCTGCGATGGCTTAGTTCACGTCAACATCTGCGTAAGCGGGTTATAGGTGCNTCATTATCCTGCCATGGCTTAGTTCACGTCAACATCTGCGTAAGCGGGTTATAGGTGCAAGAGAATTCGACGATGCATTAGACGTTTTGATTCGTATGGACCAAGAGGATGCCTTTGGCAGTGAGGTCAAGCAGCTGAAGAGCGGAAGACACATCGCACATTCCAGTCGACTTATGCCGTTGAATCCCTTACTTGACGACAAGCACATGTTGCGAGTGGGTGGACGCATTCAAAGAGCTGACTTATCATACCAGCGGCGTTTCCCAATCCTCTTGCCGCGATCCAGTCCTCTGGTCACGCTACTCGTCCGACAAGTTCACGAACAAACCCTTCACGGGGGAGCGCAACTGATGATTCAGACTCTCAGACAGCGCTTCTGGATTTTGAATGCCCGCCAGGCCGTCAAGGGAGCCATCCACCGCTGTGTGATCTGTCGTCGACATCGCGGAGCGTTGTTGATACAACAGATGGCCCCAGCGCATGATGACCTAGGCAGCGCGTTAGCGCTGCACGACCTTTTGCTGCTTCCGGCGTCGACTATTGTGGTCCATTTATGTTGCGTACGGGAACGAAACGCTCTCGCACAATGGTTAAAACCTACCTCGCCATTTTCATTTGCATGGCAACAAAGGCTGTTCATCTTGAAGTGGTGGACGACCTCTCTTCTCAGGCGTTCCTTGATGCGTTCACCCGCTTCATTAGTCGACGAGGACCATGTCGCGATTTGTACAGTGACAATGGCACGACAATGGCAATGGCTAATCGACTATTACAAGAAGATCTTGCCGCCTGGTACACGGACAACAATCAAAAATCGTTAGCAGCTATGGGTACGCAGCGGCATTTTATTACTCCAAGCGCGCCGCATCAAGGCGGGCTCTGGGAGGCTGCCGTCAAGTCTGCCAAACACCATCTAGTTCGCTGTGTTGGTGCTCAAACGATGTGGCATAACCAGATGCAGACTTTGGCGGCACGAGTTGAGGCGTGTCTAAATTCGCGTCCCATCACCCCACTTCATGACGATCCGGAGGACAAGCTCGCCCTTACCCCTGGCGATTTTCTGGTTGGCTCCCCGCTNACGGAGGACAAGCTCGCCCTTACACCTGGCGATTTTCTGGTTGGCTCCCCGCTTTTAGCCGTACCCGAACCTGATGTCCGCCAAGCCCCTACCAATCGACTGAAGCAATGGCAATGGTTGAAGCAGGTCCACCAAGAGTTTTGGCACTGTTGGAGCGACGAATATTTGTCTACTCTTCAGAGGCGAAATAAGTGGCAGAAGCGCATGCCCGATATTAAGATCAACGACGTCGTCTTGGTAAGGCATGAAAATTTACCTCCAACTCACTGGCGGCTGGGTCGAGTGATAGCGGTGCACCCTGGAGGGGATGGGGCCATCCGAAATGTGTCGATAAAAACTAGTAGTGGATGCCTGACCCGGGCAGTACAAAAATTGTGCCGCCTCTTGGACAGCGAAGATTTCGAGACGAACGCCTCGACCGGGCAGGATGTTCAATATGATTAAGTCACTTAAGTACTTTAGAATTAATGNCGACCGGGTAGGATGTTCAATATGATTAAGTAACTTAAGTACTTTAGAATTAATGCAACCTTGTTTTCTATTCACTTGAATTCATTTGCTTCGAGCCTCGACTTTCGAGTCTTGATGATTTGACATTTCCTTTCATTGTACATCTTACTTATTTTTCTCAAGGTATAAAAGGCAAATTTCAACTGTAAAAGTTCTTCTTTCTTCAATAAAGGATTATATTGGTAACATCATTGTAACANTGGCAGAAGCGCATGCCCGATATTAAGATCAACGACGTCGTCTTGGTAAGGCATGAAAATTTACCTCCAACTCACTGGCGGCTGGGTCGAGTGATAGCGGTGCACCCTGGAGGGGATGGGGCCATCCGAAATGTGTCGATAAAAACTAGTAGTGGATGCCTCACCCGGGCAGTACAAAAATTGTGCCGCCTCTTGGACAGCGAAGATTTCGAGACGAACGCCTCGACCGGGTAGGATGTTCAATATGATTAAGTAACTTAAGTACTTTAGAATTAATGCAACCTTGTTTTCTATTCACTTGAATTCATTTGCTTCGAGCCTCGACTTTCGAGTATTGATGATTTGACATTTCCTTTCATTGTAGATCTTACTTATTTTTTCCAAGGTATAAAAGGCAAATTTCAACTGTAAAAGTTCTTCTTTCTTCAATAAAGGATTATATTGGTAACATCATTGTAACAATGAGTTTAATATTATTTGTGTTCTGCTTTGTTCTACATCAGTGTTGGCATTTTTGGTACATTTGTACTTTTCTGATACAATTTCGTTTACTACGCAGCATGGGCGTAGCCAGGTAGGGGCGAGGGGTGCTCGAGCCCGCATCCCTTCCCCCCCCCCCCCTAACTTTCAATTTTTCCTTATATATATATATAAAATAGTACCCTGAAATGCCAGCTTGGTTGATTCGGATGGAAGATGAGATGCTTTTTCACGTGGTGAAAAGCAGAAAATCCTAACTTGCTTAGAAGTGTACTAAAAATGTAGAGAAAGAAGAGTAAAAATACGACAAAATATAATATATTTATACGATGAACTATAATAATATTCCGACTAACAACAACACTTACTGGACCAACAACAACACTTACTGGACGTCCGGCGCGGAGAACAATTAACGAGATAATGAGAAACTGACGAAACGAGTTGCTTACTTTTAACAGCTTTTTCACAGAAAACTAGTTTTCGCACGTAAGCTCCCTTTTCGTAGACCAGGTCACATATANGTCCGGCGCGGAGAACAATTAACGAGATAATGAGAAACTGACGAAACGAGTTGCTTACTTTTAACAGCTTTTTCACAGAAAACTAGTTTTCGCACGTAGACCAGGTCACATATACGTAGCTCAGAAAATTCCCTGCGGGAATTCGTTTTATCTTTTTGTCTTCGCCTTTGTAAGTTTTGAAAAAAGGTTTTGAAATAATCATTATAACATAGCAAAAGGTGTGCTATCAACCTCACATTCCTAGGCAAGTTTTGAAAGAATGTTTTCGATACTAAATCTTATTAAAACAAAATGTCGAAATCAGCTTCATATAGTTAGAAACAGTGTCATCGTTAATTCTTTATGTTCTTAAATATCATAACTTCACTACACTCATATATTGACTAGAGTTGACTATTTATTTTATTGTTTTTTAATTATAATTATTTTCTTATAAAGATATAGTTAATTCCTTAACAAAAACTGTATGAAAATATGTTTAAATCTTTGAACCACATTAAAAAAATCGACAAACTTTCGTAAACATTTCGAGCTTTCTATTTCAATTTTAGTATAATAAAGTGCAAGTTTAAAACAGCTGGAATCTGCCGTCAATGTTATATTGTCTAAACGCGATATTTTTTTTAACGAAGCAAATGAGCAACACCTTCATCAAAAAAAATATATATATATATTAAAAGTCAACGATAAGTCGCAGCTATTTTAGACTTGCACTTCATTTAAATTGATCGGACTACAAACGGCATTCTCAAAACATGTATTTCTAGGAAATCGAGTTGAAAGCCCGAAATTTTTACGAAAGTTTGTTGATTTTTTTAATGTTGCGTAAAAATTGATCCTTGGGGTTTTATTAAAGTATAAACTGCATTTTTATGCAAATACAAATAATAAAAAATTAAATAATTTTAAGATAAATGGCCAATCTTGTCAATATGTGAGCGTCGTAAAGTTTTGATAAGCACTTGAAATACTAAAAATAAAATGTCAAACTTTAGTACCGAATTCAAAGAAGATGTCTCCTTTATCCATGCATAATAACTTAAAAAAATTAGTTTGTTAAGAAGTGTATCTTAAAATATGTGCATACACATTTATGTTCAAAGTGTAAAATGTACCTACATAAACTTTCCCATGAATACCATCAAATCATTGATCTTGAAGGGAATCTATGTATGCATGTACTAAGAAAATATATGAGCAAATTAAAAAGTCGATGCAATTTACAGTCGAAAAGTATAGTTTTTGTATAGATTTCGTACTGAAGGAACAATTTCATTTCCCAACACTGTGCGACATGCGGGCGCCACCATAAACAAGTGTGAGCTAAAAGTGAGTGTGTGTTAGTGTGCCTTCGCATGCTATTTAAGAGATAGGATTACTCGTTGTAATCAAACCCCGTTTTAATTATGTTTAATACATAATTTCTTTATTATTAGTAAAACACTAATTTAGTTATGCTTTATACAAAAAACATTTATTTAACTATAAGAACAACTGCGTTAACATTTAAAGTATTCTTAAACACGGACGTCTGATCGCTAGCTAACGATGACTCTAACTAACTCACTGACTAGCTAATTAATTTCCGATCGCGCTGATGAGCGCCTATTATACATATACATATGTACATATAACTTGTATACACATATATGTATATAAAAAAGTTCAATATGCAAACAAAGGTAATTTTTAAGCCGGAATGTTCACTGACTCCAATTGAATACTCATTTCATTAAGCAAAGCACAGTTATGCAGCTCTTGCTTTAATAATGACCTCTCGTAAATGAATGAGTCTTTGCATTTTCCTGGACTACCAACATTAATATAAAGAAAACGATATCTACAAAAGAGGTGTAGTTTTATTTACGTTAAAAATATACATACATACAAATATAGTTCAAAGGAAGGAAAATTTACCTGGCGTCAACTAAAGCCAAAAGCACGGTGGAATACCACCCTTTGTATTTGAAGTAATCGACGGCTTCATCATGTTTTGGATGTATTTCTATGTGACAACCATCTTAGAAAATTAAATGAGAAAAATCAATTGAGTGAATCGTACAAATATATTTACGCCATAAAAACATACTAATTGCACCAATGCATTGAGGAAACCCAATTTGGTTGAACCCAGACATGCACTCTCGTATCTTTTCTCTACTGAGAGGGAAGTGATTAAGGTAAACAGGATGTAATACAATCCATGCTTGCTTGCAAAACTCTA
>NW_016160095.1:52980-58257 GCF_001687245.7 Rhagoletis zephyria | reverse complement strand
AGTTTGAATAACTCCTTTCACTAAATGGCTTTTAGTAACTTTAACGAGACCTTAACTTATTTTATTTTATTCCTTTTAGTGCAGTTGTGACAAAATTTTCTTGCTAAAAAATCTTTTGCTACACTACTTAATTTTATTCCTTTGATTGTACAGGTTAAATTAAATCTTGTTTTTAAAAAATATTTGTTTTACATTATTTTATTTTATAGTTTTTAGTCCATTTATAAAAGCGTTGTATATTAAAAAGTGTTACTTTATTTTATGTACAAAATCGCGGAAATTTCCAATCGATTTTAAACTGTCTTCCCGACAAGTTAGAGATTTGAAATTTTGAGCATAGTTCCAATTACGATGACTATGCAATTTAAAATGTAAATGAATTCTCCATATGTTCCAGGGGTCTTGATTCAAAGGCGGTAAAAAAATAGTAAGATTTATGGCTAACAGAGCGTAATTTGCCAAAGAACGTAAAACCACTATAAAATTGTTAAAGCTGCCGGCGCGCCGTGGCGGTAGTGTAGCAAAGCTATTCCTAGTCAAGATATGAACCTCGTTGTAGGCATTATATCAAGGAGATCCAATTAGAAGACTCCAGATGTCGCCCCGCCAGAAGAAGTTAAATATTGCGCCCAAATATATGCCATGCTACAGCGGAAATGGACGACACGCCATTTCTTTAAATAAAATTAACTGCTGCTATATGTACATTAGGGTTATGATTTTTTTATACTTTTTTTAAATTTTGATTTGCCTGTGGCCTTTTTTGGCGATATTTTTGTTGGTTCGTGAAAATACCTCCCGCGCACACTATCATTTCATTTACAAGGCTGTTGCATGGCAAAGCCCCATATCTAGTATAAAAATTCGAACGAAATTCCTTTTTGCCTACCAAGCTTTGATTTAAAAACGATGTGTATCAGCCCTAAATCCACGAATCTATTTTACTTTAATAAAACCATAAAACATTTGAGAAGTAAAACATGTTTGAATATTAATTTTCTCCACTTAGGAATTGATAATAAATTCCACTATGCGCGGGAGTTTTTTTTATAATTTATCAAAATTGTTGTAATTTTTTGGAAATTTATACAAAATTTCATCGTTTGCCACCACAGGCATTTAAATCTAAAAAAATCATAACCCTAATGTATATACTAGATCGCTCTCACCCGCTTCGCTGAGTGTATGTCATTTCTACGTGTTACATCGATTAAAATTTATTTCGCGAAAACTCAATTCAAATACAGAAGGTTTAAAAATTGTATAACCATCTTCAAAATGTTTTCAAACTAAAACTTTCTTAAAGTTCTCACTTGTCCTACTTTTTCAATAAACTTATCCCCTGAACTCAATTTGAGATTTTAAACATACGGAAACCCCTTACATGGTAATGGTAGAATTCTGGAACTTGGTATGGAGATATGTGAAATCAAACGCATACTCATGGACAAAAATTGGGGTTATTGGAAAAGGAAGCGTAGCACCTCCCATACATACTGAATTTTTCATACTGAATGTCTCTGCAAGTGTTCATGGTAGAGTACTGGAACTTGGTATGGAGATACATATGTAATATCAATCGCATACTCTTGGAAAAAATTGGAGCTATTGGAAAAAGGGGCGTGGCACCTCCCATGCAAGCCGAATTTTTCGTGCTGCATATCTCTGAAAGTGTTCATGGCAGAATGCCGGAACTTGGTACGGCGATATATGAAATCAATCTTATGGAGAAAAATGGGCTATGGCGCCGTGCAAAAATAAATATATAATTCTTCTGTAGGTGAGTTTTTGAATGAAACCCTCCTGAATGCCCGGACGGATTTTCCCGAAGTTTTTTGTGTGCTTTTGAATGGCTCTCTGGATAGTGTACTTTCACAATTTCACCCGCCAGTTGGAACTGGAGTTAAGTTATTACTAAAAGTCTTATTTATGACCCACTTTGGCTAATATTCAAAATATGTATTGGTAATGGTAAAGGAAATACTATTGCCAAAAAGGGCTGCCAGGTGGCGCTGGAGTCACTAAGAATAATCGCCAAGTTAGAAAAGATGCCGTGAATGTCAGATTAAATCGACCAGTTTCACCATTGAGTATATCGAACTCTTGTGTGTTACGATTGGCCTAATGGATGTGATTTGCCAGTATTATTATGCGCTACAGCTTCATTCGGAGATACCAAGGTTGAGTTGTGCAGGGGTAAAACTCAAATCACCACCGAAAAGTCAACCGCCACAACCATTGCGCACCTTTTATTGTACAAATAATTGAATTTAATTTTAAAAATGTGGCGACCCTTGCGAAAGACTTAAATATTATTCAAAACTTTCAAAATAAAGATTTATTAACAATATTTCGTTAGACAACCGTATTTTATTTCTTCAGATAGCTTGCGTATAATTAATCCAAATTTGACTTTTCAATCCTTTTCCAAAATATCCTTTTCCAAATATATTCAAACTACAGTATTTAAGCCTCTTGACATGCATTTTTTAATAGAATTTTCAAATAAATAACTCCCTTAATTTAAGTTGAATTTGATTTTTTTTTTTAAAGGTGGCAGCCCTGATCTATGAGTAGATAATGATTTTATATATCTCCATACCAAGTTTCAGAAATCTATCAAAAATATTTCCTGAGAATGCAGTATGAAAAATTCCGTTTGCATGGGAGGTGCCAAGCCCCCTTATCTAATCGAGATTAAATTTATCCTATACTAGATCGCCCTCACCCGCTTCGCTGAATGTATGAAATTTTTGCGTGCTACATTGAGTAAAATTTATTTCAAGATAACTCAATTCAAAAACAGGAGGTTTAAAATTTGTTAACCATCTTCAAAATATTTTGACACTAAAACTGTCTTAAACTTCTCACTTGTCATACTTTTTCAACTCAATTGAGATTTTAAACAGATGGAAACCCTTTACATATAGTTTTGAAATTAAGCCCTTTTAAAATCATTTTGATTTATTCCCATATTGTAATAATTAATTCAAATTATTGAATAGTTTGAATTTAACCTTTTAAACAGTTGGCAGCCTTTTTAAACTTCTTTCGTCTAACACTCCTATTGTGATAGATATTCAAACCCATTTCGATTCATACCAATCTATACCAATATACATTTTGACAGCCGTTTTTTTTGTGTTCGCAAAGCTCGAGAACGGCCGAACCGATTTTTTTTTAAATTTCCGACACCTGATTCAGACGTCCCAAGGATTATTAAAGGCTAAAAAATATTAGATATATATAGGAGGCGTGGAAAATCCCATAAAAACCCAATTTTTTATACCGAATATCTCTGGAAATGTTCACGGTAGAGGAACTTGGTGCGGAGATATATGAAATAAATCTTATACTCATGGAGAAAAACGGTCTAATTGAAAAGAGGGCGTACAAACGTATATATAATTAATCTTTAGGTATGTTTGTGAGTGAAATCCTCCTTAATGCTCGGACGGATTTTAACGAAGATTTTTTTTTGTGTGTTTTTGAGTAACTCTCTGGATAGTGTTGATTGACAAATTTACCCGCCAGTTGGCACTGGAGTTAAGTTATTACTAAAAATCTTATAGATGATCCACTTTTTCCAATATTCAAAATGTGTATTGGTAACGGTAAAGGCAATACTATTGCAAAAAAGAGCTGCCACGTGGCGCTGGAGTGATTACAAATAATCGCCAAGTTAGAAAAGGCGTCGTGAATGTCAGAATAAATAAACCTGTTGCACCATTGAGTATATCGAATTTTTATGTGTTACGATTGGCCCAATGTATGTGATTTTTGCCAGTATTGTTATGCCTTAAAGCTTCATTTGGAGACACCAGGGTTGAGTTGTGCAGGGGGAAAATCTCAAATCACCACCGATAAATCAACCGCGAAAACCATCGCGCGCCTTTTACTGTAATAAATTCAAGTAAAAAAAAAAATATTTTCACTTAAATTTCTTTCGTGAAACTTACTTTTAAGGTATCTCGTCTGAAATAAGTCTATGTATATTGGATTTCTGTAGAACAATTATACGCATCCATTTTGAAATTGCCACCAACTATACTATTAAGTTTCTTGGAATGATTAACTATAGAACCGAATCATTGTTGCCGCCAGGGAGTGAAGAGGAAATGTTCTTCGAATATATTTCGTTGTGAGATTAACCGTTCCACGAAATGTTACACAATTATAGAATTTCAAGAACTTCATCACGGACATAACGCTTTCATTAGGTTAATTAAGGCGGAAAACGACCACCAAACCATAATCTTAGCCGATGAGCGAGCCAATGGAAATCGTGAATGTGAATTGTTGGTGAAAATGTTGAACCAAAAGTTATAATAAAATAAAATTATTTTGTGCGAGATGAAGTTCGCCGGGTCTGCTAGTATTATAATATTTCATTTAAACTAATTCAATTGAATTTTTAAAAAGGTGGCAACCCTTGTGAAAACTTTAATATTATTCAAAACTTTAAAACTAGAGGTTTCTTATCAATATTTTGTTTGACAACCATATTTTAATCCTTAAGATGGCTTGCGTATAGTTAATTTAAATTTTACTTTTCAAACAGGTGGCAACCCTTTTAAAGATATATTAAACTACAGCTTTTTTAAGCCTATTGACTTTAATTTTTTTAATCTAATTTTCAAATAAATAGCTCCCTTAATTGAAGTTGAATTAGATTTTTTTTAAGGTGGCAGCCCTCATCCATGAGTAGAGAATGATTTTATATATCTCCATACCAAGTTTTAGTAATCTACCAAAAATATTTCTTGAGAAATACAGTATGAAAAAATCATTTGTATGGGAGATGCCACGCCCTCTTGCCTAATCGAGATTAAATGCATTCTATATTTTAATTTGGGTTAAATAACAGCAGTGTACAAAATTTCATGATCATCGGTTGAATAGTTAAAGTGTGAAAGCGTAGCAAACAAACAAACTCACTTTCGGATTTATAATATTAGTAAGGATGAATGTTTATACAAAACGTAAGCAAACAACATTTTGCTTGCCAAGTCTTCTGTTCTCTTTCATTACAAGTTGAATTATTTTAATATCTATTGCAAAATTTTGTACATAAAATAAAATAACACTTTTTAATATACAACGCTTTTATAAATGGACTAAAAACTATAAAATAAAATAATGTAAAAAAAATATTTTTTAAAAACAAGCTTTTATTTAACCTGTACAATCAAAGGAATAAAATGAAGTAGTGTAACAAAAGATTTTTTAGCAAGAAAATTTTGTCAAAACTGCACTAAAATGAATAAAATAAAATAA
>NW_016160095.1:44451-48916 GCF_001687245.7 Rhagoletis zephyria | reverse complement strand
TTTTTTTCAAATTGATTTTTTTCAAATTGCCACATCTTTTTTTTCTCTCAAACTTTTTTGTCTATTGGGGAATAGTATAAACTATTTTCAGTACGAGTAGCAATATGCTAAAATTCGTCATTTTCGAGTTATGATTTTTTTTCTGAAAATGCACTTATATGATGCTAGCAGATTTTCGTGCCAGTTGAGGGCACAAAAATTGTTGCCCATTATGACAAAATTTCCTTGCTGGAAATTTTTTGAGGTTGCCCGATCAGAGCCAAAAGTTGTTCCCAATTGGGCTCTAATTTTGGCCCAATTGGGCCCAATTAGCGATTTGCCCAATCTACCGAAGATTTCCCCAACCAGTTGTCACAATTTGCTCAAAGTGAACATGCATACGCAATTAAAACGTTTTTATCGATAAAATCACACATACACACATCAAAATTCCCTACGAAAAAAAATATTTTTTAATTTTTTTCTTGAAAAATTTGCCACATACAAATTTTTTGATAAAAAAAATTAGTTTTTGAAAATATACCATTTCAAAAAAAAATTGGAAAAAATCACAATGGTAGCTCTGAGTATTGCGCAATATTTAAGTATAATGTTATGGGGTGCACTCTACAATAATTTTAGTTATGAATTTTTTTTTACACCGAAGTTGAGTAAAATTAGTACATTACCAATTTAAAAATTTTTTAAACTTTTTTAGAATTTGTAGCAAAGCATTTCTGAGCAAAAAGAAAAAATACGTGTCTCCTTAAATTGTTCAAGGAACCATCCCTGTGAGTTTTATCGCAAACTTAAATTCACTTTCCGCCGGCCTGGGTGATTTGAGATGGAATGAGCCTATAGTACTAGAATTTTTTAGATATCCTACCCCCAGATTGCCAAAAACACTTGTTTTTGCGATATTTGAGGTTATATAATGCAAATATCAAATTTTTTGCTCATTTCTACTTAGGGCATTATTTTCGTGTGTTGCGTAATGTAAAAAAAAAAATATTTTTTAAAAACAAGTTTTTATATGTATATTAACTTACTTCGGCCTCTGTTTGAATATTCTTCCACTTTTTAAAATCAAGCTCAAGGCTAAGGATTTTCCAGTTTTTAAGTTATTTTATTAAATTATTTTATTCGATATTTCGCCTTTCATCGAAAAGCATCCTCAGGAATACGTATCTACAAAACCTAATTTTATTAAAAATAGCACTAAAAATATTAATAAGATTTTTCAATCAAATGAAGGGACGTCGGAGAATATTCCAAAAACATTACAGTCACACATTGACAACTTCCACAGCAAAATTTTGAACACATTGATAAAGCACAAACATGAAATTCGTACGAAGAACATCGAGAGCACTGAGAGATTCAGAATTATGATTGTGGATAAACTTACAGCAGAGGAGGAAGCACAGTGGCTGAACAGTGAGAATATTATATACAAGAAAGTTCAAGCGGAGGTAAAAGAAAAACATATAAGGAAATTCAACACTCTGAAAGATGAACAACTGAGGAAGCTGGATATAAGGAACAACCCGGATTGGTTTTGCAACAAGACAAATATACCAATACCAGACGAAATACAATGGCTACTATCGCATGGCAAGAAATTTGCATTACCACATGAAAAAGGAGACCTACCGCTACTAAAATATATCACCGACGGAGAGGAATGCATTAAAACCATACCGGGAAGAGAAGAACAAGAGATAGCCAGGAACAAATTTACTTTCATATTAGAAAACCATATGAATAAACATCGCTTGACACACAGGGAAAAATACACGCTCCAGATAGTGGAAAGAACTTGGAAATTTCTGAGTGAGAATGAGAACATCATAATCTTAGAAGCAGACAAGGGCAACGTGACAGTGGCTATGGAAAGGTCAGATTACGAGAAAAAGATGAGTACGATAATCAACGACATTATGGTGTATCAAAGGATAAGCAAGGATCCCACATCTAGATTACAAAGGATTAATAATGAATTAGTTGAAAAATTATACGCCGAAAATATTATCAATGATTTTGAGAAGCAAAGAATGAAAACGGAAGTATCAACGGCGCCTAGAATTTACGGGCTGCCAAAAATACATAAAGAAAATTACCCCCTTAGACCAATTTGTTCCTCAGTTAATGCTCCATCTTCGAAACTTTGCAAATATATCTCCAATATCTTAACGAGACTGACCGAAAATTCGATATGTAACGTGAAAAATGCCAGGGAATTTACGGATAGAATTACTAATACTACAATAGAATCGGATGAGATAATGGTTTCTTTTGATGTGGTATCACTATTTCCTAGTGTACCAGTGGACCTCGCAGTGAACATAATTCAGGAAAAATGGGACGAGATACAAGAGTTCACCAAAATCAAAAAGGAGTTATTTATTAAAATCTTACGTTTTTGTATACAAGATAGTAGATATTTTCAATACAAGGACAAAACCTATCAACAGAAAAAGGGTTTGCCTATGGGTTCTCCGGCATCACCGATTGTGGCAGATATTGTAATGGAAGAATTGTTAAAAAAATGTGTACAAAACAGTGATATTAGGATCAAGATATTGACAAAGTATGTGGACGACCTATTTGGGATTTGTAAGATAAGTCATGTGGAAAATATATTGACAGCGCTGAACAGCTTCCATCCTAGCATTAAATTTACGATGGAAAAAGAGAACAATGGCAGCCTCCCATACCTTGACACCCTTATTATTAGGAAGGATAATAAAATAATTCTGGATTGGTATCAAAAACCGACATCGTCAGGACGGCTAGTAAATTTCTACTCAAAACATCCCAAAAGAGTCAAAATAAATACAGCACAAAATTTCATCGATAGAGTTATAAACATCAGCCACCACAAAATTAGACACATTTTATATCAAAATAGCTTCCGAAGAAAGACTATAAAAAAAATTAATGGATAAAAACAAACAAAATCCGCAATTTGAAAAAACTCAATCTGCAATATTTAAGTCCTTGATATACGTTCCAGGTCTGTCTGAAAGATTAGAAAAAGCAAATTGTATTGATAACATTAACCACAAAATAGCTCACAAAACAAATAACACATTACAATCACTATTTACCAAACTAAAGTCTAAAACAGACAAAATGGAGAAATCAAATCTAATTTATCAAATAGAATGTAAAGGAAATCAGACCAACCCCTGTGGAATGTATTATATTGGGACCACAAAAAGAAAATTAAAAACTAGAATCGCCGGCCATAAATCAGATTTAAAAAACAGATGCAACAATTCGCAAAAAACTGCACTAACCTCCCACTGTGCGAGAGAACAACACCAAGCTGATCTTGATAATGTGCGTTCTTATGGTCACCTGCTGTGTAGTGCGAAAATTTAAAAGCTCCTCCAAGACTCTTCTTACGTTACCCCCGTGTGCACCTTGCTTTGTGTCCAGCCCGGAGATTCAGCCAATGGAGTGGGTTACGAAATAAGGGCAACACAAAGAATATCCTACACCAGCAAGCCATAAAAAAAAATACTGTGCACACTAACGGACCGACAACAATCTAAATTATTCAAACAGACCAATCAAAAATTATCTACAACAAAAACTAAGTCACGTTAAGTAACAGACAAATGCCTTCTCTGCAGTTATTAGCCACCTTTCCAATTGGCTCCCATTAGTGTTTGCTATAATTAGTAGGGAGCTCCCATTTTTCCAACAACAAACTTACTTTTGGTTTCGGCCATAGTTAAACAAAAAACTTAGAACTTCATTTTTAATTCTAATACAAATTTATTGACAAGATAAAAAAATTCTTATAGTAGTGCTTACTAAAGGTTAATATTCTTTTCCTTATTTCTAAATTCACAAAAAGGTAACTTACGAATAAGTGGAAAGTTTGAAGCAAGTGAAAGAAGAGAAAAAAAATATATGTACGTATAATATGTACTTAGCAAAAATCACAAAGAAGGGAATTTGAATAACCCTCTAATTAAGAGCGCAAGAGATAATGCAACAGCGTTATTCTCTCTTTCCTTCTTATTCGCTCTATACGCCAATGCCTTTTAATCCAGACTTCACTTGAAAGAGGCTATCGAAGAGTGGTTTATATCTATGTACATACACCGAGTAGAGAAAAACTCGAATTATGCGGCAAATGCAAGAAGAGCTTATGGCGCCAAAAAAAGTAAATATGTACCTAATTATATACTTATAGTCGCGTAGATCTAGAGAAAAACAAATATACGTATGTGCACATGTTTATATGCTCATATGCATATCTAAGCAACTATATTGTATATAAGTGAAGAACATATTTTGTATAGAAATTTGTTTTTATAAAATTTGAAAGGAAACTAATAATTCGTACTCACTTTTAAAACCGGCTGAGTGAAGCGCTTCCCTCGATGCGGTGAAACTCCATATCCTGTGTAATTTTATGCAACGATTTATGGGTATTTACATATAGGCATATGTATATAAACCTATATGT